>NC_057796.1:378395672-378397118 GCF_018294505.1 Triticum aestivum
AACCGGGACTAAAGGGTGGCCATTGGTACCGGTTGGTGCCACGAACCGGTACCAATGTATGCCTTTAGTACTGGTTGGTGGCACCAACCGGGACTAAAGGCCTTGTGCTGCCCGCATCGTGGCACGAAAGTTTAGTCCCACCTCGCTAGCTAAGGGAACTCGAGAGTGGTTTATAAGCCCCACTCCCGCTGCCCTCTCGAGCTCCTCTCAAATGCAGGCTTTCGGGCCTAAACACACTGTATCTGCCTGTGGGCCTTCTACGGGCCTGAATCCTGGCCCATGGGTGGGTTTCTAGTCGTATTCAGGCCGTGGTGGCCCAGTAGGTGGCGTTTTTTTATTTTTTCCCAGTTTATTTCTTTTCTTTTTTTGCTTTATTAATTTTATTTTGTTTCTACTTACAACAAAATACTTATTTATCTTATTTTGTTTTGTTTCTAATTACTTATTTATTTTATTTTATGATAATTCCTTTTGCTATTAAAGTTTCTAACAAAAAAAGTTCTTTATGAAAATTCTTTTTGCTTTTAATGATTTTGAACAGAAAAAACTTTGATAATTTTAGTTGCATCAATTTTATATAATTTTAGTTTCAGTAATACTAGAGGTTGCTTATAATGTTTTGAACAGAAAATACGTTGATAATTTTAGTTTCATAAATTTTATTTATGTTATTAAAGTTTATTTTATTTTGTTTCTACTTATATATTTTATTAAAGTTTATTTTATTCTGTTTCTAATTACTTATTTTTTAATGATATTTGTTATTTTCCATGCATTTACTGTTTATTTTGAGCTATAAGACCCTGAAATTGAAAAGCACTAGAAATGAACTCTGAAAAGGTTGAAAGTTGGCATGGTATCATCATTTCACCCACATAGCATGTGCAAGAAAGTAGAGAGGGTTACGGCAAAAACTGGATGCACTTCGTGTACAAAACGGACAATCTCTTTCGAAGTATCAGGGTTTCATTCGGAAACTCGTCTGTTACAAAGCGATTTCATTGTTTTGAACTTACTTGAACTCCATAGTTTTTGTGTGTTCAAAATGCACCATTCAAAGCCACATCATCAATTTTCAACCCTCTCTGACTTCATTTGTTATTTTTCATGCATTTACTGATTATTTTGAGCTATAAAACCCTGAAATTGAAAAGCATTTCAAATCAACTCTAAAAAGGTTAAAAGTTGGCATGGTATCATAATTTCACCCACATAGCATGTGCAAGAAAGTAGAGAGGTTTACGGCAAAAACTGGATGCACTTTGTGTACAAAACGGACAATCTCTTTTGAAGTATCAAGGTTTCATTCGGTAACTCGTCTGTTACAAAGGGATTTCATTTTTTGAACTTACTTGAACTCCATAGTTTTTCTGTGTTCAAAATGCACCATTAAAAGCCACATCATCAATTTTCAACCCTTTCCGACTTCATTTGTTATTTTTCATG
>NC_057796.1:378397128-378406794 GCF_018294505.1 Triticum aestivum
GATTTTGAACAGAAAAAACTTTGATAATTTTAGTTGCATCAATTTTATATAATTTTAGTTTCAGTAATACTAGAGGTTGCTTATAATGTTTTGCACAGAAAATACGTTGATAATTTTAGTTTCATAAATTTTATTTATGTTATTAAAGTTTATTTTATTTTGTTTCTACTTATATATTTTATTAAAGTTTATTTTATTCTGTTTCTACTTATATATTTTATTAAAGTTTATTTTATTCTGTTTCTAATTACTTATTTATTTTTTATGATATTTGTTATTTTCCATGCATTTACTGTTTATTTTGAGCTATAAGACCCTGAAATTGAAAAGCACTAGAAATGAACTCTGAAAAGGTTGAAAGTTGGCATGGTATCATCATTTCACCCACATAGCATGTGCAAGAAAGTAGAGAGGGTTACGGCAAAAACTGGATGCACTTCGTGTACAAAACGGACAATCTCTTTCGAAGTATCAGGGTTTCATTCGGAAAGTCGTCTGTTACAAAGGGATTTCATTTTTTTGAACTTACTTGAACTCCATAGTTTTTCTGTGTTCAAAATGCACCATTCAAAGCCACATCATCAATTTTCAACCCTTTCCGACTTCATTTGTTATTTTTCATGCATTTACTGATTATTTTGAGCTATAAAACCCTGAAATTGAAAAGCATTTCAAATCAACTCTGAAAAGGTTAAAAGTTGGCATGGTATCATAATTTCACCCACATAGCATGTGCAAGAAAGTAGAGAGGGTTACGGCAAAAACTGGATGCACTTCGTGTACAAAACGGACAATCTCTTTAGAAGTATCAGGGTTTCATTCGGAAACTCGTCTATTACAAAGGGATTTCATTTTTTGAACTTACTTGAACTCCATAGTTTTTCTGTGTTCAAAATGCACCATTCAAAGCCACATCATCAATTTTCAACCCTTTCTGACTTCATTTGTTATTTTTCATGCATTTACTGATTATTTTGAGCTATAAAACCCTAAAATTGAAAAGCATTTCAAATCAACTATAAAAAGGTTAAAAGTTGGCATGATATCATCATTTCACCCACATAGCATGTGCAAGAACGTAGAGAGGGTTACGGCAAAAACTGGATGCACTTCGTGTACAAAATGGACAATCTCTTTCGAAGTATCCGGGTTTCATACGGAAACTCGTCTGCTACAAAGGGATTTCATTTTTTTTGAACTTACTTAAACTCCATAGTTTTTCTGTGTTCAAAATGCACCATTCAAAGCCACATCAACAATTTTCAACCCTTTCTGACTTCATTTGTTATTTTTCATGCATTTACTGATTATTTTGAGCTATAAGACCCTGAAATTGAAGGCAACATATAGCTCTCATGAATAGATAAGTGACCAAATTAATACAAGTTCATCATCACATTAAAACCAAAGTACATACATAGTTCTCATTGAACAACATGTATATAGCTCTCTAGAGGATCTAATTAAACCATACATTGAAATTATGTAAAACATTTCAATGCAACAACAAATGCGATCATAATCGCAACCAAGGTAACAATTGATCCAACTGCATAATGATACCAAGCCTCGGTATGAATGGCATATTTTCTAATCTTTCTAATCTTCAACCGCATTGCATCCATCTTGATCTTGTGATCATCGACGACATCCGCAACATGCAACTCCAATATCATCTTCTCCTCCTCAATTTTTTTTATTTTTTCCTTCAAGTAATTGTTTTCTTCTTCAACTAAATTTAACCTCTCGACAATAGGGTCGGTTGGAATTTCCGGTTCAACCACCTCCTAGATAAATAAAATCTATGTCACGTTGGTCGGCATAATTTTCATAAACAATAAATGAACCAAATAGTTATAAAAAGATAATATATACGACAGCCGAATCATAGACAGGACGAGGGCCGACGGGGGCGGATACCAAAACCATCACACTATATAATAAGAAGGAATAATAAAAGTAACAAAATTAGACAAGTATCTATCTGAAGAAAGAATTTTTTTCTTTCAGAAAGAAGAACAGAACAAGAGGCTCACCACGGTGGAGCTGGCGACGAGATCGGCGCGGGCGATCGACGGCGGTGAAGACGGGGACGGGACGTGACAGACCGCTAAACCTAGACAAATCTCGGGGAAAATGGAGCTCAGAGGTCGAGTTTCGAGTGTAGAAAGATTAACTAGTGTGGCTCAGACATTTCATCGAACACCTCATGTGCATAGGAGGTGAGCTAGAGCACCCAAATGCCCTCCCCTCGACGGCCAGAAAAAATAGAGCACAGTGGAGTGCTCTTCTGCGGCGATGGGGTATATATAGGCAGCTCATTTGTCCCGGTTTGTGGCTAGAACCGGTACTAAATCCGAGCCTTCTGTCCCGGTTCAAGCCAAGAACCGGGACCAATGGTTGTGGGCCAGGAGCAAGGCCCATTAGTCCCGGTTCGTGCCTCGAACCGGGACAAATGGTTTCATACGAACCGGGACCAATGCCCACGAGGCCCCGGCCGGCCCTCTGGGCTCACGAACCGGGACGAATGCCCCCATGGGTCCCGGTTCGTGACTGAACCGGGACTAGTGGGCTTGCCATGCCCGAACGAAAGCCCTGTTTTCTACTAGTGAACCGACTTCTGGTAAAAAGAGGGAGAACGCTCAAATCCGTATATGACAGGGAGGGGACAAAACCCTAAAGCGAGGGAATGGTTTACGATATATCCTATCAATGGAATGCATTAATGGAGATATATATTATAATTGGAATGCATTAATGATAATAATAAGATATCTTCACATGAGAAAAAACAAATGCCGGGGTAAAAAAAACAAAGTTCAGGAGATCAACAACACGCAACAAAAAGTGGAATGCAACAATACAAAAGTGTATCCACACGCGCGCTCCCCATCCCTATCTCTAAAAAAGTGGCATCCACATCTATCCTCAAGGTGGATGCACAAAGTGCATCCCTATCTCCACTAAGGGCACATCCCTTAGACAACATAAAAGCAACCATGCCTATTGTACAAATGTCACTTCTACATACTACACTGTCGTTTAGAAAGTAAGGATATTTTTGTTCAGATATGACAATGACATTTTTCGCAAAATTGAAGTGTTAGATGCACTTCTCCCAAACCCCAAAAATTCTCTTGTCCCAAATCCAACATCATGCAAGCATGTCACCTCTCATCGTGGTGATTCTTCCATGCTTCCGTCCTCTACAAAATTGCTTGATGGCGGGAGTTTTGTGTTTTTCACACAATCGATCGAGTCGAGGAGGGATCGTGAGAAAGCCACATGAATTTTCTTGAAGGGGCATGGGACGAACAGAGGGGGATAGCAATGCATGTTTTCATCGACACTCTTCTATTGCACCATCTGCAAAATTACTACCAGTTCAGTCGATTGTTACCAGTTCAGCAACTACTTTGATGTGCACCTTTTACGGGAGATTTTGATGGGGATTGTTTGCATGGATATGTCCCACTTCCTATACAATCAAGTGTTGAGCTTGGAGAGCTAGTTAGCTTAAGCCACCAAGTGTTGAATGTGCAAGATGGTCGAAGTTTGGTGTCACCAACAAATGACTTTCTAGTTGTTTTATATATGTTAACAAGCTCAGAGGTCTTACCGAAGAAAAATGAACTTCAACAACTTCAGATGTTAGGTCATTCACTCTTTGTCAACAGCAGCACTCATGGTCCAGAATGGATTGGTAAGCAGTGGTTCAGCATGTTGCTTCCTTTTGATATGAATTTTAGCATCGATCCTAAGTTACACATTCATAGATAGTGAAGTGCTTGCCTTGTCATCTAGATCTTTTTTGCTACATAATAGCATATCTAGCCTTCTCTGCCATGTTCAAACAACACGACAACAAGGCTCTCGAGTTCCTCTCTTTTTCTTAGGATATACTATTGAGTTATTAACCATGGGCGATATGTGTTATCTTTCAAATATATATTTGCTCTCAAACCATTACTCGAGGAAACTTGTTAACGAAGTTGACCTGGTAGGGCGAAAAAGGATTTCTGTATCAAACAACTATTCCTAACTCCAAATCCCATACCAAATCTAACTTTTCTCGCGATTGTGTTGATCTATCAAATTCTTATGAACAATCTAATCTCATTCAAAACAATCTAACAATCATCAAATCTTCAATCCTGGCATTAAGAGTGTCGTCAATGATCTTCTAAAGATGGTTCAACAACACATTTCTAAAGATTCTGGCAGTACCAAATCCTAATTTCGTCAATATACTTATGAAATAATTCTAGACTCGAGTCAAAGTCACAGCCCGCTGGACAGTTTCCCAACAAAGGAGTCCACTTTACATGCTTGATACTTCAAAATGGAGTCCTAGCTAATAACTATGCTATGAATGACTCGACAACCATGAGCAATATTTCTTTCTTGGTGCAACTACATGCATTTTCATTGATAATACTCAATTTTCTCAATTCCTTGGCCAGCCTTCAACTAGCTCTTCAGCTGAAATAATTGATCTTGTTAACATGGATGACATGGATGAAACTAATGACGTACAAATGGCATTAGCACCTATACCTGAATTAGTTGATCTTGCTGATATGGATTAGATTGATGACATACCAATGACATTAGCCATGGATCAAACTGCTGACGTACCAATGTCACTAGCACCTAGGAAGAATATCACTTGCACTTGATCTTTATAGTAATTTGTTTAACGATTTTCTGCCATAGGTTTCTTTTCTTGCACTTCAGATTATTGCATACTCATTTTCTATTGCATAGAAACCCTTATCCACTCAGCAATGTGTGTCGACAGTGCACACTTTTCATTCTCCATGTGCCATGGAGACAAAGAGTACACTATGTGCATGTGAAGAGACCGCATGTAGACGCCTTCCTTCAGGAGGTGACTCAGAAGTTTGAGTTTGTTGTATTCACGGCTAGCATAAGCTCTTATGCAAACCAACTGCTTAATGAACTGGATCTCGTGAATAGACTGATCACACATTTTTTTCTGAGAGTCATGCATCTCGTTAGATGGAAGCTATCACAAGGATCTGACCAATATTGAAGCTGATCATGCAAAGGTTGTGATAATTGACAATACTCCAGAGGTGACTTACCTAGTCACTCAAGTCCAAAGGTCATTATTAATAGTTACAATTATAGCATTATTGACTACCATATTATTGAGATGAATATGGAAACTTTAAATTTATTATTTTGGGAATTTGCCATGATAGACCGACGACTGAAACGCTTTCGTTTCACATGTGTTGCGGGTTTTCTAGCTACAAGTGAATAATGGGATACCCATACACCTGGTCAAGTGACTCTGACATTTTGCTGCTCAAGATGATCCCCTTCTTGGAAACAATTGCGTCGTGGATCATGTCCGGCCCATCATTGCAAATAAGTGCCTATTAAAGATCGGATATATATAGGATGCAGCAACATTAAATACCACTAGTTATTTAATTTGGTCAACAAAGAATCTTTCTATAGTGGAACAAAAAGTATGGTACAATAACTGGACCCCTATCTTTCTTTGTTTCAAGTTTGACAGCCTTGCGCGAGGATTCCAGGGCAGCGGCCCCAGGACAGGCTTGCCAACTCACCTCATGAGGAGGTAGTGGCAGCTTGGGTGGTGGTCTAGGAGGCATTGTCTGAGCTCGACAACTGGCGGCTGACGGCTCCGCAATGGGTTGGTCGGCTGGCGGCATCCTAGGCGTGGATCTAGGGATGCTCGGCCTGGACCAGGCGTGTGGCGGCCGCGGCAGCCCCGAGGGGGGCTTCCGTCGGTGGCGTTACTGTGGTGGTTGCATGGGTAGTGGCATGACAACGTCGATGGTCTGCGGCGGTGGAGATGGGCCTTCTGTGCCCCGACTTGCATTGATGGGGCTGCAGCGGGGCGAGGTGGGCTACGGTGGTTTCTACAGCTGGTGATGGTTGGTAGCGGTGAGCTGTCTAGCGTGCCTAGTCATATGGCTTGGGCATGGATGGTCGGCATGTCCGGAGACGGTTTGCTGGGCAAGCTGCGGTGATTATGGATTTGGTGTGCTCTGGGCAAAAGCCTAGCTCAACCTTAGTCGTTTCCGGCATCGATGGCGTCCTAGGACGTCGTTCCCTCCATGAGGCGGCATCATGGAGCCCCTTCACCACCATTGTATCCTCGGTCTCGCGACCTTCGGGTGAAAACCCAAGTTTTGATCTTGGTCGGAGCGGGCGTCCGCGACATACTTGTCGCTTCCCTCTTGGGGAGACGCCTTGGAGGTCTAGTCCTTCATCAGTTCGCGGTGGCTCTGGTGTCTTTTTTGTTTCATCTTTGGCCAGGCGAGTGCGCGGCCTTGGGCCGGTGAGGAAGTCGGAGCAGCGGCTCCAAAGAACAGTGTTGTGGAGTGTTTGATCTGGTAACGTGGGCGGCAAAGCAGTCAGCTTTGGTGGAGTGCGGCCTAGGGCTAGCGAGGAAGTCGGAGCGGCGGCTCGAGGGAGCACCTCGATGTTGTGGAGTGTCCGGTCTGGTCACGTGGGTGGCAGAGTCATCGGCTCGTGTGGAGTGTGGCCTCTGGGCCGGCTTGTGTGAGTTGCTGAGGATTGCAAGCCGAAGCGGCGGCTCTGGGTCGTTTGGTAGGGTGGCAACTCTAGGCCGGCTCGTTGGTTACGCAACCCCGGGGCTGGTGTGTATTTCGTTATATTGGTTTTCTGCCAGTTTTCCTTATAAACTAGCGAATTCTCTTCTTAATGCAAAGGCAGAGTTCCTGCGTTTTTTAACTAGCGTTGCTCTGTACTATGATAGTGATTTTTTCTTTTACTTGTGCTCTAATGCGATCCAAGATCCATGGACGAGTCAGACATACACATGCATCAGATGTATATCTTATATTAAATACTTCTAAATGGTACACTAGGAATGGATTGGGAATGGTGTCGTTTTTTTGTTATGTGATTATGCAATCACTGGTTAATCTCGGTCTGAATTTTCATACTGTATTAGCACTACAAAGAAAATACACTTCCGTGATGATACGTGTTTGTCAGAGTAGGTCGCGTTTTTCTGTCATGCATGTACATCCATGACAAATATAAGACAGAATCAAGATAGTCATACCTGTGCTGTCGTAGAAGTGTTCCATGACATTGCCAAAATTATCATCACAGAAGTGTCCACTTCCATGACGATAAATCGTGCGTCACAGAAGTGCTTTCGTCAAGGGTGACCGACACGTGGCATCCACCGTAACGAAACGCTGTTAAGCTATCGGGTCGGATTTTGGATCCGATAACCCGTTAACAGCCACGACCAATGCCGATTTTCCACGTGTAAAATTCTCATTGGCTGACGGATCCACGCGTCAGCTCCGCGTTGGCACAGGTGTCACTCATCCAACGGTCGAGATGGGCCTATGATATGTTGACACGTGGACCGGCCCAAAAGTGGCCCAGAAAGTTTAAATGGGCCGGCCCAACCGAAGGCCCATAAGATTTAGCAGACCATAATGGCCGGCCCATCTAAAGGCCCACAAAATTTAGCGGACCATAATGGGCCGGCCCAGCTAAAGGCCCACACGATTTTGCAAACCATAATGGGCCGGCCCAGCTAAAGGCCCACAAGATTTTGCGGACCACAATGGGCCGGCCCAGCTAAAGGCCCACAAGATTCTGCAGACCATAATGGGCCAGCCCAGCTAAAGACCCAACATTCTCTGTCAAATCGGCCCGTCAACGGCCTGTCCTAAACTTGTCATCAACGCGGCCCATGGTCACTTCAGGCCCGTTAACAGTCCGCTAAGTAATTGGGCCGAATTACGGCCCGGTGTGCTTCCGGCCTGTTAAAGGTCCGGCTTCATTTGGGCCCATTTACAGGCCATCAAAACTTTCGGCCCATAAACGACTGTGAGGGATTTGGGTCATATTCGGCCATGTCTGACATTCGGCCTGTTAGAGGCCCACTATAGCTTTGGGCCACTTTCGGCCTATTGTCATTTTCGGCCTGTTAACGCCGGACATAAACCATGGGCCATATGTGGCCCAACGTCATATCGGGCCCATTAACGGCCCATATAAAAATGACGATAATCTAGCCCGACCGAAGTTCCGGCCTGTTAAAGGCCCGCGTATTAGGTCGGCGCATTTACGGCCCGTCCGAATTTCGGCCTGTCAAAGATCCGCATCGTAAATGGGCCACCATTTCGGCCTGCTAAGTCCAGTGGGTTATTTGGCACAATCAGGGCCCAATCTCACTTTCGGCCTATTAAAGGCCCATGTTTTTTATGGGCTCGAGATATTTACACCTGTAAACGGCCTATTTTTACTGAGGGCCCAAATTATGTTTAGGCCTGTTAAAGGCCCACTATGGGCACAGGCCTACCAGAAAATATGAAAGCTTATGCTGATTTAGGCCCAAATATTTTTAGTGGGCTACATGCCAATTTTGGCCCGTAATCATTTTTAGCCCAATTGGAATGGGCCCGACGAATGTTGGCATGTTGGGCTCCTACAAAGCTTTCACCCGAATACATTACTAACACTACTAGGAAAAGGGCTATAGATGATATGGCCACTAATGGCGCACCAGACATGTGGTGCGCCATTACTATATACTAATGGCGCACCATGTGTTGGTGCGCCATTAGTGTGAAAATACTAATGGCGCACCACATCCACGGTGCGCCATTAGTAAATTTTTTTTAAAATTTTTCAAAACTACTAATGGCGCGCCGTGGGATGGTGCGCCATTAGTAGTTCAACTAGTAATGGCGCACCATCCCACGATGCGCCATTAGTAATTATGTTTCAAATTTTTTTTCAATTTTTTTTTATTTTTATTTTTTAAACTACTAATGGCGCACCGTGGGACGGTGCGCCATTACTAGTTCAACTACTAATGGCGCACCACACCCACGGTGAGCCATTACTAGTTGAACTACTAATGGCGCACCACCCCCACGGTGCGCCATTAGTAACTTGGCCCATTCCACCGAATGCACCCCCCCCGGGACCGCCTTTTCAGTTTAAAAAAAATAAAAGAAAATGATGGAAATGTCAAAAAAAATAAAATAAAACAAGTTTCCCATGTGATATGTCGTCTAGTTGTTGGGAAAATTAACAAATATGAATTTCGACTTTATTTGCAAAATCTCTCTGGAATTTCTTAAAATGGGCATAACTTTTGCATACGAACTCGGATGAAAAAGTTTTTTATATGAAAAATCATCTACTCGAAAAGTTACATCCGAATTTAACCGGGGGAACCCCGTTAAACATTTTCAAAATCCTCAAAAACCTAATAGAAAAAAGATACGGGGCTTTTAAGATCTGGAGAGGCAAAAAATTCAAAAAAAAAATCAAACTTACTAATGGCGCACCTGCCCATGGTGCGCCATTACTATCTTCCCGCCTTCAAAATTCAAAATAAATTAAAAAAATTAAAAAAAAATTACTAATGGCGCACCTGCCCATGGTGCGCCATTAGTATCTTCCCGCCTTCAAAATTCAAAATAAATCAAAAAAAAAGTTACTAATGGCGCACCTGCCCATGGTGCGCCATTAGTATCTTCCCGCCTTCAAAATTCAAAAAAAAAAAAAATAGTAATGGCGCACCTGCCCACAGTGCGCCATTACTATGCCGTATATATGGCTGGGCGTGTCCTCTCCTCCTTACCTCTTCATTCTTCTCCTCCA
>NC_057796.1:378406957-378407244 GCF_018294505.1 Triticum aestivum
TCTCCGGTGAGCTCCTCCTCCCTCCTCTCCGGTGAGCTCCTCCTCCCTCCTCTCCGGTGAGCTCCTCCTCCCTCCTCTCCGGTGAGCTCCTACTCCCTCCTCTCCGGTGAGCTCCTCCTCCCTCCTCTTCGGTGAGCTCCTCCTCCCTCCTCTTCGGTGAGCTCCCCTCATGGTTTCTCCTTCCTCCTCTCCGATGCTCCGGTGAACTCCTCTCCGGCGACCTCCTCCTCCTCTCCGGCGATGTAGGCGAGCACCTCTCCGGCGACCTCCTCCTCCTCCTCTCCGGC
>NC_057796.1:378761081-378775552 GCF_018294505.1 Triticum aestivum
AAAACCGGCGGATCTCGGGTAGGGGGTCCCGAACTGTGCGTCTAAGGAAGATGGTAACAGGAGGCGGGGGACACAATGTTTACCCAGGTTCGGGCCCTCTCGATGGAGGTAATAGCCTACTTCTTGCTTGATTGATCTTGATGATATGAGTACTACAAGAGTTGATCTACCACGAGATCGTAGAGGCTAAACCCTAGAAGCAAGCCTATGGTACGATTGTTGTTGTCCTATGGACTAAACCCTCCAGTTTATATAGACACCGGAGGGGGCTAGGGTTACACAGAGTCGGTTACAAGGGAGGAGATCTACATATCCGTATTGCCAAGCTTGCCTTCCACGCCAAGGAGAGTCCCATCCAGACATGGGTCGAAGTCATGAGTCTTGTATCTTCATAGTCCAATAGTCCGGCAGAAGTATATAGTCTGGCAGTCCGAGGACCCCCTAATCCAGGACTCCCTCAGTAGCCCCCGAACCAGGCTTCAATGGCGATGAGTCCGGTGCGCAGATTGTCTTCGGCATTGCAAGGCGGGTTCTTCTCCAAATTCTGAATACTTGTTTGAGTAGTGTCCGGCTTCCCATAAATGCTGCACTCCTTGGCTTCCGCGCCTAATAATGGATATTCTCCACGCGTCGAGCGAATGCGAGAAGTCGGGGCATTTTAACAATTGCCACCCTAGCCATGTGGGTAAATCGTCTATTAAAGAGATGGGGATTCTAAGATCCAGATCACACCATCCGCCCACAACGAGTATCCATCGGAGCATGCCCGGAAAAAATCCATTCCAACATGGCCGGTCGTCGTAGCTCCTCCACTCGCTCCCGTAGCCCTAAGCCCGGCAATTGGAAGAAGTGTTCCGTCCCTCACAGCCAATTAGTAGAGTTACAGACCCAAGGGGTTTCTCCCTCCAGTGGATATGGTCCCCGTTCGAGCCGGGCTCGCCACCTATAACGGCGAGGAGCAAGCGGAGATCTTTCCGAGCCCATCCATGGGGGAGCGGGTATGCCTCGTCCCTTACTTATTAAGAGGGTTTGCATTTCCAATTCATCCGTTCCTCCGCGGGCTCCTGGAATTCTATGGCCTCCAGCTACATAATTTCACCCCCGCCTCCATATTACACATTGTTGGCTATGTCACCTTTTGCGAGCTGTTTCTGGGCTGCGAAGCTCATTTCGAGCTATGGAAGAGGTTATTCTGCCTCGTACCCCGTACACATGAGGGGTCACTGTACCAAGTGGGCAGAGCCGAAATATGGCGCATCGCCGGGACCGGATACCTGTCCGGTACTCCGAAGAAGACATCCGAGGACTGGCCTTCGGAGTGGTTTTATATAGAGGACGTGCCCCTTCCGGACCCTATTCGGATGGGCCTCCCTGAGTTCGACAACGCTCCCCTGAAGAAACGCCGCAGCTGGCACCCTCAGAGCCCTCAGGAGGAAGATAACGGAGAAGTCCTTTACCTGATGGGCCGGATAAAAATGCTGGCTCAATCAGGATTGACAATAATCGAGGTTATGTCAATATGTATAATGCGGGGGGTACAACCACTTCAATATCAAGGGCACCCCATGTGGCACTTTAAGGGGGAAGATGATGCCACCCGCTGCGGGCGTAAGGGACCGGACTCAATTTCTGCTCTAGCAAAAATCCTGTCCGATTTGTACAAGGGAGAGGAAGAGGAGTTCATCCACATTAAGCCACGGGATGGATTCTCCATGTACAACCCTCCGAGCTGGGTGAGCTGTCACCTTTTACTCCCAACCTTGCCGCATTCTTCGTCATAAGTACTTACCTTGCCGTTTTATGGCAGGAACTGCGAAAAGCTGTAAGGGAGGTCCACAGCCCGCCTCCACAACCGGAGGACCCCGACCGGGCCCTCTAACCCGGACTCGAAGAGGATCCGGTCATATTTGTGGAGCTGATCGATAGGACATTCTATCAATTGAGCTGCGATGATGCCATGGTGGCCATCATAGCCGACTATCCTGGGCTACTCCCCGCATCGCATGTAAGTAAAACCGGAGTCCCGACTTCCGAAGAGGATCCCCTTTTACGCAATTCACCTACCGTACACATATGGTGTCTTACAGGGAAGGCCCTCGGGACGCCATGCCGAACCCGCAGCGACTCGCAACAATGGGCACCAAAGCTGGGTAGGCTAAAAAGGAAGGCGGTCAGGACTGAGACGCCGTCGCAGAGGTATGATACAGAACCTCACTCCATGGTTGTCGTATTTTAAAATATAATAATGTCCATGTTTCCTAGTAGGAAAAACGCTCGCCGGACTATATCCGGAGAGGTTGCCGATCACGCCTCCACCAGTCGGGCTCCAGCGCCGGACATAGAGGCTGAAGCTAACACGGGGCGAACACCGGATGCTCCTCCTATAGAGGATGCGGATAGACTATCCGCTACAAATTCCGAAGTGGAGAGCGCCATGAATCACAGGCGTCGCCGGGCCGTACTCCGTGACGCTTGTTTATCCCAAGAGGCGTTTGATGCCTTCAACTCAGCAGACGCGTACATCCGTGCTGCTCAAAATGGTCTTGCCAGACCCACGGACCAGTATGTAAAGGATATACGGGTAAGAAAATCCGATGATTATATATATATCAGTAGCCCCTGAGACTTGAAACAGTTGACACAACTGATTTAAGGATCATTATGTGTGCAGGTTCTTACAGAGAAGAATACCCAATTGTCTCAAGAGCTGGAAGAGTGCAAAGCCCAGCTACGGGCCGCAGTTGCCGCGCTGAAGGAGTCCGAGAAGGCCTCCTCTGGTAACACTTGTCTCTATTGTAAAGAATGACAGGTACCAGAAAGTATGCGGCATGCGTGCAAATCTAACAATAGATTCTGCAGATGACTCCGGAGCGAATCCAGAGGTCGTGATAGGGAATGAGCCGCATGCCTAACGACAGCTAAAGGCTGGGGAGCGTGTGCTTAAAAAGGTTAGGAAGGAGAAAAACAATCTCCAAGATGCCAATATCCAGCTGGGCGTGGAACTGAAGGATGTTCGGGCCCAGCTTGCTGACTCCGTAAAGGAGAATAAGAGGCTTCGACGCGGCATTTTCAGTAAGTGCTTGAACGAACTTTTAAAGAGTTGGGCGAAGAGACCGGCTAACAGATTTATATCTGCAGGTATGCTGACGGGTCGTCCCGAGGAGGAGATGCCCGGGTCCGCGGGTGATCTTCTGCCAGAGCTCTCACAACTACACGAACAAGTTCGGCAGGTGATGCAGGGCATTGCCCAAGCTTTGTGGCCATCCGTCTCCCTGCCAGGGGGGCATGGGGCAGCTTGTAGAGAAGCTCAAGGGAGCGCGGCGGCGCTTCCGATTATGGAAGATATCAGCCTGCCGACAAGGTGCGAGGAAAGCCTGGGCCATGGTGAAGACGCGGTATACCAAGGCTGGCCCTAACCACATGGCCGAAGTCGGACCTGTGGGGCCTGACGGGAAGGAGATCCCCGTCAGTTTGGTGTATGACCAAGTAGAATTAGCCGAAAAGTATTCCCAACGGGATTGTAGGCTAGACAGCATGTTGGAGGGTATAGAAGAAGAATTTAGTCAGTCTAAGTGACTGTGTGCTTCAAGTGACATATATTGTCCCTAGCCGGATTGTAAATCATTTGTCATGGCGGACCTTTTCGCATCGACCTCTGGACCCAATAGTCTGGAGTGTATTCGAATACCCACTCAGTTATGTAAAACCCGGGGTACGCGTGGAGACCAGGCGTAGGCGTCATAAGTGCCTGAACAAACAAGTACCCAACTAGCTATGTTATATTACATGGGTAGTAAGAAACATCTTCCAGGGAGAATAGTTCCGTTAAGGGTTCCTTTCCCTGGGTATGCATGCCCTAATGTGCATGTCTAAACTGCGAAAAGAGACGCAGGCTATAAACATCCAGGGGCATGTATTAAAATAAATAAAAGTCATCTTTTGTTCACTGACCGAGTATTCCCTTAAGAACGCTAGCTTTCGGCTTCACCCAGTCTGAGGTACACATTCGGCTGACCCGGCAGTAACAATCGCAGAGGTGCTCCCCATATGCCCTAGCCAAATTAATGGGAACGTAGGGCATAAACACAAGAGCCAGGCAACCCAGCTTGGCCAAAACTTAAGTCATATCGATGCATATAATGGCGAAAAAGGTACATGTGGAAGAATAACACATGTGTGGGGCATAAAGCCCGGAAAATGGTTATATTAAGCTTCTGTATAAGAAGCCCCCAGGTATAATGAGCGCGGTTAGCGCGTCAAGATTGTGTAGTCAAGACATAATTTAGCCTTTAAGGCCTTGAAGAAAAGGAAAAAACGGAGAGAAAGAGAGAAAAGACAGATAACGGATATGTAAAAAATTGATGGAGGTAAGGAGACGAACATAGAGTCCGGCACTAGGCGTAGAACCTTCGGAGTCTGGCTGCGTTCCATGGGTTGGGCTTGAGTCGATTATCCGATGCATCCCGGGGACGGTACGCTCCACCGGTCAGAACTTGGTCAATAATGAAGGGACGTTCCCATTTGGGCTTGAGCTTGTTCTTTTTCTTCTCTGGTAGGCATAGAACGAGTTCGCCAACGTTATAAGTTTTGGCCCGTACTTCTCTGCTTTGATACCTTCGAACCTGTTGCTGATAGAATGCGGAACGGGCTTTTGCCACGTCACGCTCCTCCTCCAGGGCGTCCAAACTGTCCTGCCGATCGAGCTCGGCCCCTTTTTCTTCAAACATGCGCACTCGAGGTGAGTCATGAATTATGTCGCAGGGCAGTACCGCCTCTGCGCCGTACACCATAAAGAACGGTGTGTATCCGGTAGTGCGATTCGGCATGGTCCGCAGCCCCCATAGTACGGAGTTGAGCTCCTCTACCCAGTGCGTGTTTGATTCCTTTAAGGACCGCACTAATCTGGGTTTAATGCCGCTCATGATAAGACCACTTGCTTACTCGACTTGACCGTTAGTTTGCGGGTGATAGACAGAAGCATAATCGAGCTTGATGCCCATGTTGCTGCACCAAAGTTTCACCTTGTCGGCTGTAAAGTTCGAGCCGTTGTCGGTGATGATGCTGTGGGGGATGCCATAACGGTGTACAACCCCAGATATGAAGTCTATCACCAGTCCGGATTCAGCCGTTTTGACTGGTTTGCCTTCTATCCATTTGGTGAATTTGTCCACCATCACCAATAGGTATTTTTTCTTATGGGTTCCCCCTTTGAGGGGTCCGACCATATCAAGCCCCCAGACCACAAAGGGCCAAGTAATGGGGATTGTTCGGAGAGCGGTATGGTTTGCAAAAAGCTGGCAACCGACGCAACATTGAACAAGGTCCTGTGCGGCTGCTCGGGCCGTCGGCCAATAGAAACCTGTACGGAAGGCCTTTCTTACAAGGGCCCGGGCTGCGGCGTGGTGGCCGCCGAGTCCAGCATGGATTTCTGCCAAAAGCTTCCGCCCTTCCTCTTCGGAGATGCACCTTTGAAGGACTCCGGTAGTGCATTTCTTATAAAGCTCTCCCTCGTGGACCTTGTAGGCTTTAGACCGCCGCAGTATGCAGCGTGCCTCATTTTGGTCCTTGGGTAGTTCCTGCGTGGTTAGGTAGCCCAGGAATGGTTCTGTCCACGGGGCGATGACAGCCATTATCACGTGGGCTGAAGGTGTTATTTTGGTGACAGAGCCTCCGATTGTGTCAGAGTGTTCGGTATCTGGTGTTGTGGCCGGGTCCAGACTATTGTTACCGGTGTCCCCTTCCCATACCACGGATGGCTTAAACAGACTTTCCAAGAAGATGTTAGGTGGGATAGGGTAACGCTTAGCACCGATACGGGCGAGGATACCGCCGCCTGATTGTTTTCCCGAGCCACATGGTGGAATTCAAGCCCCTCGAACTGAGCTGACATTTTGAGGACGGCGTTGTGATAAGCCACCATTTTCGGATCCTTGGCGTCGAAGTCTCCATTTATTTGAGATATTGCGAGGTTCGAGTCCCCACGCACCTCCAGGCGTTGAATGCCCATGGAAACTGCCATCCGGAGACCATGTAACAAGGCCTCGTATTCGGCTGCGTTGTTGGAGTCTGTGTATAGTATTTGGAGTACGTATTGGACTGTATCTCCGGTGGGGGACGTCAGGACGACGCCAGCCCCCAGACTAGCCAGCATTTTAGAGCCGTCGAAGTGCATGATCCAATTGGTGTACGCGCCGTATTCTTTAGGGAGTTCGGCTTCTGTCCACTCGGCGACAAAATCGGCCAGTACTTGCGACTTAATGGCTCGCCGTGGTCTATATGTTATGTCGAATGGGAGGAGGTCGATAGCCCATTTGGCAATCCGGCCCGTGGCATCGCGGCTGTTTATTATGTTGTTGAGTGGTACTTCCCAGGCCACCATAATTGAACACTCTTGAAAGTAGTGTCGTAATTTCCGGGATGCCATAAATACCGCGTATGCTATCTTTTGATAATATGGGTACTGTGATTTGCATGGAGTGAGGACAGTGGATACATAGTATACCGGCTTTTGAAGTGGGAATTTATGTCCGTCCGTCTCTCGTTCGACGACGAGCACTGCGCTTACAACTTGGTGAGTTGCCGCTATATATAACAGCAGTGGTTCGCCGACATTTGGCACGACCAAGATTGGGTTGGTAGCCAGGATGGCTTTTATTTCTTCCAATCCGGCCATGGCCGCATCCGTCCACTCGAAGTGTTCGGTGCACCGAAGAAGGCGATAAAGGGGTGGTGCCTTTTCTCCTAATCGGGAGATAAAGCGGCTTAAGGCCGCCACGCATCCAGTTAATTTCTGGATTTTCTTGAGGTCAGTTGGGATCGCCAACTATGACAGAGCTTGGATTTTAGCCGGATTTGCTTCAATTCCTCTACTGGAGACGATGAAGCCCAGGAGCTTTCCGGCGGGCACGCCGAAAACGCATTTTTCCGGATTGAGCGTGATGTCGTATGTTCGGAGATTGTCGAACGTGAGCCTCTAGTCGTCTATTAAGGATTCGACGTGTCTGGTTTTAACGACCACATCGTCTACATATGCCTCCACTGTTTTGCCGATCGGTTTTTCCAGGCATGTCTGAATCATTCGTTGATACGTTGCACCGGCGTTCTTAAGCCCGAAAGGCATGGTGTTAAAACAGAAGGGGCTGTATGGGGTGATAAATGATGTTGCGGCTTGGTCGGACTCCGCCATCTTAATTTGATGGTATCCGGAGTATGCGTCGAGGAAACACAATGAGTCGTGTCCTGCAGTAGCGTCGATAATTTGATCGATGCAGGGGAGGGGGAAGGGATCCTTGGGGCAAGCCTTTTTAAGGTCCTTGAAATCGACACATAGGCGCCAGGATTTATCCTTCTTTGGTACCATCACCAGGTTTGCTAGCCAGTCCGGATGTTTTATTTCTCTAATGAATCCGGCCTCCAGTAACTTGGCTAGCTCCTCTCCCATGGCTTGTCGCTTAGGTTCAGAGAAACGCCGAAGAGTCTGCTTGACCGGCTTGAATCCCTTTAGGATGTTAAGGCTATGCTTGGCCAGCTTGCGTGGGATTCCTGGCATGTCTGAAGGATGCCAGGCGAATATGTCCCAATTCTCGCGCAGGAACTCCGGTACTGCGGCGTCTATAGCGGGGTTTAACTGTGCCCCGATGGATGTTGTTTTTGTAGGGTCCGTTGGGTGGACTTGGAATTTGACTATTTCATCCGCTGGTTTAAAAGAGGTGGACTTGGATCTTTTGTCGAGTATCACGTCGTCCCTGTCCACTGTGGAGCGCAGCGCAGTTAATTCCTCGGTCGCGAGGGCTTCGGATAATGCCTCGAGGGCCAGTGCAGCTGTTTTGTTTTCGGCGCGCAATGCTATGTCCAGATCACTAGCCAGAGTGATGATTCCATTGGGCCCCGTCATTTTGAGCTTCATGTACCCGTAATGGGGTATGGCTTGGAAGGTCGTGAATGCCTCCCGCCCTAGAAGGGCGTGGTATCCGCTACTGAATGGGGCTACTTGGAATGTGATTTCTTTGGACCTATAATTCTCCAGCGTGCCGAATACCACATCTAGTGTGATTTTCCCAGCGCATCGTGCCTCCCGACTAGGGATAATTCCTCTGAAGGTCGTGCTGCTTTGCTCAATGCGGTTTCTGTCTATTTCCATTTTTTTGAAGAGTCTCCTCATAGATGAGGTTTAATCCGCTGCCGCCGTCCATGAGCACTTTATTAAGCCGAAAGCCGTCCACAATTGGACTAAGGACCAAAGCAGCTGGTGCTCGGACTGTTCGGAATTTACGTTCGTCACTGGCATTGAAGGTGATTGCCGTGTCGCTCCATGGATTTATTGCAACCACGTGGCAGACTTCGGCAAGGCTGCGGAGTGCTCGCTTACGCCTATTATTTGAGGCGAAGGTCTCGAAGACTGTCAATACTGTATTGTTGTTATCCACGGGATGGTGCTCTGCGGTATTTTTAATGAGGAGATCCTCACCGCTCTTGGCCACCTGCCGGAGTACCCAACATGCTCTAAGGCTGTGTGTTGGTATGGTATCTGTTGTACTGTGAATTTTGCATGGCCCATTAAGCCATCCCTCCAATACGGTTCCACGCCCTGTAGTGGGCTTTTGCTTCTTTGTAATTGGGTCAGGCGACTTACGAGAGTGCACCCTTTTAGTTCAGACTGGGGGTTTTGTCAGAGCGAAGTGTGCTATGTCATGGCGAATTATGGCATTGAGGATTCCCTTGTCCGTGCAATTATTGCAAAAGAATGAAATTGCGTCTTCCTCGCGACAGTCCTTGACCTTGTTCATTACAAGGAGGAATCTGGCCCAATAGTGGTGTACTGTCTCCTGGGGCTCTTGTCTAATGTGGGAAAGATCGTTTATATCTGGGTGGGTGGGTGGATTTAAGTCTGAACCTTGACCCGATCTGAGACCCAGAGGCGGAGGAGTTTTCGATCTTGGAAGTTCGGACTCCGGGATGTTGCCCGATAGGTCTGGCCTGCTGCCTGATTCTAGGTTTAGAGTGTGGGCGATGTCCTCCCATAGACGGGTATCCGGCTCAGGGAGCTTGCGAATCCGGACATAGTTTGTCCTTAAGATAGAGGAAGAATCGCCGCATTGCTCCTCGACCACCGCTATCTGATGGGTGACCGGCGGGGAGTTAATCTCCCTTTGGTCGGGTTTAAGCCCGATCTGATCATAGTCTGTAGCGACTCCCAAAGTGGCAATGCGATCCAAGAGCTCGTTCAAAGAAGAGAGTTCCACTGGATCCAACTGCTCGGCGAGTCCCGAGCTGACGTGGAGGCTGTTTTCGATGACCCGAGAAGTCATCGTCGGCGCAGCGGCCGAACAGGCAGTCAAGACGAAACCGCCAAGTCAGAGAGTTTGGCCTACAGCCTGGGCTCCCCCAGAGGTGATTTTGTCCTTGACAACAAGGCGAGCCATCCGGCCTTATGATGACGGCACAGTGGAACTCTCAATGAAAGCACCCCCTACCCAAGCACCGACGTCAGCGGCACCGCTCTAAGTCTCGCCATAGCAAAAGCAGCGATACGGGCACAAGAGACAATAACGCTCCGGATAGTGCCTAAGACGACGATAATCCCCTCCAGCCAGACCTCGAGCGGGAGGATGAACAAGCTATCCCTCCGGAACAGGCAGCAAACGAAGAATCAGAGGATGACAATTACATGCCTCTCTCCGAAGACGAAGTGAGCCTCGGCGACGAAGAATTTGTCGTGCCTGAGGATCCCGTCGAGCAGGAGCGCTTCAAGCGCCGGCTTATAGCCACAGCAAACAGCCTGAAGAAAAAGCAACAACAGCTTCGAGCTGATTAAGATCTGCTAGCGGATAGATGGACCGAAGTCCTGGCAGCCGAGGAATATGAACTCGAGCGCCCAACCAAGAGTTGTCCAAAGCGCAGGTTGGTACCTCAACTCGAGGAGGAAGCATTGAGACCTACATCACTAGTGTATGATGCGGCTGATCGGCCACCTCGTGGCCGAGACAGAGAGGCATTTCAGCCCGAAGTCCAGCCCGCACCCCGCCGCCAATCAAACAAAAATACCAAGGCTCGGGGCAACACGCGAGACCTGCGAGACGTATTGGAAAACAAGGCAAAACATGCAAGATCGATCTAGAGATCACGGGGGCGCGCACCAACGCGGGACGATGACCGTCACGCCGGATACACTAAAAGAAAATCCGGCCGGGCCGAATACAACAGATAAGACTCATATGAACTGCGTCGTGATATAGCCCGGCACAGAGGCGCCGCACACCCCCTATGCTTCACTGATGAAGTAATGGATCACGAATTCCCAGAGGGTTTTAAACCCGTAAATATTGAATCATATGATGGTACAACAGACCCCGCGGTATGGATCGAGGATTTCCTCCTCCACATCCACATGGCTCGCGGTGATGATTTACATGCCATCAAGTACCTCCCACTAAAACTCAAAGGACTAGCTCGGCATTGGCTGAATAGCTTGCCAGTAGACTCCGTTGGCAGTTGGGAGGATTTGGAAGATGCATTCCTTAACAACTTCCAGGGCACTTATGTGCGACCACCGGATGCTGATGACTTGAGCCCTATAACTCAGCAGCCGGGGGAATCGGCCAGGCAATTCTGGACCCAGTTCCTAACTAAGAAAAACCAAATTGTCGACTGTCCGGATGCAGAGGCCTTAGCGGCATTTAAGCATAACATCCGTGACGAGAGGCCGCCGAACACAGGAGGACAGAAGAGGCTCCCTCCGCAAGTGAAAACGGTGAACATGATGTATGCAACCCACATTCCCAAGAGGGAACGGAAACGTGCACTAAGGGACGTCTATGCGATGGAGCCAGTCGCCCCAAAGTTCAACCCATGGTCCTCTTGTCCGATCACCTTCGATCGCAGGACCACCCCACTAGTATCCATCATGGCGGATCTGCCGCACTGGTCCTTGACACCATCATCGACGGATTTCACCTCACTCGAGTCCTTATGGACGGCGGCAGCAGCCTGAACCTGCTCTATCAGGATACAGTGCGCAAAATGGGTATAGACCCTGGAGGATCAAACCCACTAAAACCACCTTTAAAGGTGTCATCCCAGGTGTGGAGGCCCATTGTACGGGCTCAATCACACTGGAAGTGGTCTTCGGATCTCCGGACAACTTCCGATGCGAGGAGTTAATCTTCGATATCGTCCCGTTCCGCAGTGGCTATCACGCACTACTCGGGCAAACCGCATTTGCGAGATTCAATGCGGTACCGCATTATGCATACCTCAAGCTCAAAATGCCAGGACCTCGTGGGGTTATAACAGTCAATGTAAACACAGAATGCTCGCTCCGCACGGAGGAGCACACTGCGGCCCTCGCAGCTGAGGCACAAAGCAGCCTTTTAAGGCAAACCGCCAATTCGGCGATAAAGCCCCCGGACACCTTCAAGCAAGTCCGGAGTAACCTGCAACAGGATCGCCTGGCACGTTTAGAGCTTGCCTAGCAATTCGGCCCCCGTCCAAGTCCCAGTCAAGCGACGAAATCTATGCCGCGCGTACATAATTACGCACTAAAAATACCATGGGCACAGGCGGGGGCACGACCAGGGCATGTCCCACAATGCGGCTCAACCACCCCAGGGGTTGTATACCTTTATCATTTCCTCTCTTTCAGGACCTTACTCTCTGGAAGCCCTTTCCGGTAGTCTGATTGCTGGACACATTACGGGCAGGAACTACCAAGGAGGCAAGAAGCTAAGACGTACAAGGGAATCCCCAGGTGGTCTCTGATAACAATCGAAGTACCCATTTTTAATACCCATACGCAGCTTACCCTTGGATAGGACATGACAAATAGTCCTATTGTTTGCTTATTGCACTACTTGTATCAGTACACTTCGACGTATTATTTAAATAACAATGCATAGCATTAGTCTATTATTGCATTACCCTTTCTTTTTCCTGTCTGTTTATTTACGACAACTTGCACTCGTACATTCTGGTACGACCAGTACGCCAGGGGCTTCAGTATACCCCATAATACGGCATGAGAAGTCAGAACACTTTCAACAGTGCGGCACCCCGAACTTATAATATTATATGCATCAGCTCTGAATCATGTCTTGGGTCAATAGTTGGGTTTGCCCGGCTCCCATGTTTTGGTACCTTACGTTCCGCAATATCGGCTAAGGTAGCGCTGGTAGAACTACTGTGATTGTGTCCCGGTTCTTCCGGACGAGCACCTCAGTAGATAGAGCCGAAAACTGACTGTCATGATAAGGCGAGAGCTGGTCGCTGTTCGAGACGTCTCAAGTCCTTAAAGACTTTTTCCGCTTCGGGCGAGGAGTCGGCCTTGCCCGACTCAGGTGTATATAGCGCCCCAAATTCCGCCTTCCGAATACTAGGGGCTTCGCCAAAATTTAAAATTGTAGACTTCTATGGCTAAGTGAGAGTGATAAAGCCTTATAGTCCGATTGCCTGGTTCATTGTGCTGAACACCTCCCTCGAAGGACCCAAAATTGGGATAAAGAGTGCTCAGGTTTATCCCGAACACCTCAGTACTAGTTACATGGGGGTAGAAGCCGACGACTGGCCAACTCTCAGATTTTATAAACGGCTGCACAGAAGGTAATATTTTAAATTCACAAGCGTTGCATAGCACAAATGAACTCGTTTCATATTACAGGATCGCATGAGTACATTTCATTCGAATATTACATCCTTAGTGCATTCCTCCGCCACAAGGCGAGAACCCTTCAGGACACTGTTATAATACATCTCGGGGTGGCGATGCTCCTTGCCTTCTGGCGGCCCCTCCTTCACCAGCTTCTCGGCGTCCAGCTTCGCCCAGTGCACCTTTGCTCGGGCAAAAGCCCTGCGCGCGCCCTCGATGCAAACAGACCGCTTTATGACGTCAAGCCGCGGGCAGACATCCACAAGCCGCCTCACCAGGCCAAAGTAGCTATCAGGGAGGGGATCGCCAAGCCACATCTGGACTATAAGACCCTTCATGGCCTGTTCGGCCACCTTGTGGAGCTCGACCAGTTGCTTCAGCTGGTCGCTCAAGGGCATAGGGTGTTCGGTCCCAGTATACTGAGACCAGAACAACTTCTCCGTCGAGCTCCACTCCTCGGCCCAGTAGAATTCCGCGGCATCTGATACACTGTGGGGTAGATCTGCGAACGCTCCTGGAGAGCTCCGAACTCGGGTAAGTAAAAGGAAATTTTCTCTCACATGCTTGCTTTGCATACTGAATGCCTTACCCGTCGCTATCTTCTTAACTGCCTCAATTTCCTGGAGGGCCTTTTGGGATTCGGCCTTGGCATGTTGTGCGCTTTCGAGGGCCTTCGCAAGCTCGGACTCTCGCGTCTTAGAGTCAAGCTCCAAGGACTCGTGTTTCTTGACGAGAGCTTGGAGCTCTTGCTGCACCTCGCCCACCCGGGCCTCTTGTTTTTCCCGCTCAATGCGCTCCTTGGCCACCTTGTCCTTAGCCTCGGTCAGTGCCTTCTTCAGGGTCGCCACTTCAGTCGTGGCCCCTGGCAAAGTTCATGACGATCCTATGATCTAAGCAACCACCCTTGTTTTTTTCTTATCAACATACAGACGAGGTATAACTTACCTTTGTTCTCTTCGAGCTACCTTCTGGCAAGGCCGAGCTCTTCCTTGGACCGCTCAAGGTCCCACCTCAGTGCGGCGACCTCCGCAGTACGTGTGGCAGCGGCTAGCAGTGAAGCCTGCATGTGCACATAGACATATTTCGATTAGACTCCTGCGGTTATTATTTGATCCTCTATTCGGCCTTTCTTCGCAAACGCCGAACAGAGCATCAGGGGCTAGTGTCTATGAGGTAACATTCCCTTATAATCTGGTCACTTACCTGAAAGCCTGTTAGGAGGCTGGCACAGGCTTCACTCAGTCCGCTCTTGGCAGACTGAACCTTCTTGACCACCGCACTCATGATAGTGCGGTGTTCTTCGTCAATGGAAGCGCCGCGAAGCGCTTCCAGCAAGTTGTCCGATGCCTCTGGATGGACAGAGGCCATCGGCACAGGCGGCTTGCCCCTCTTAATGGGGGGTCGCCTGACAGAGTCCGGAACCACTGGAGGTTCCCGCGCAGTGTTTGGCTGGGGGCCGAATTCGGAGCCCATGGGAGTCTTGCTCCCCTTGCGCCCATGGTCCGGAACGTCGCCTTGAGGCGCCTCTAGGACTACCTCCCCTCGGATCGATGCCCTTTGAGACAACACCTCGACGTTGTCCGTAGGGCGAGGGGTGGAGGCGGTCGGAAGTGAATCGCTATTCATATCCGACGGGTCCAAAGAACCATCCGATGAAGATACGTCGATATGGGCTCGGGATGGGCTGCATAATCATGTTCTGCGTGATGAGAAGTAGTGCAATAAAACATACCATGAATTACTATGGAATCCGGATACATACGACTTCACAAGGGGTTTGTCCCACCACTCGTCGTCGCTGTAGGCGGCCGTCGTGGAGCAGTCCGGGAGG
>NC_057796.1:378775853-378777815 GCF_018294505.1 Triticum aestivum
CCCCCGGCTGGGGGGAGAACTTTCCTCTTCCTCCTCCTCGTTTTCGTGGGAGGAGTGCGCCTCGGAGTTTTCTGACGATGAGTCCGATATAACCCTGCGCCAGAGACCCTTTCGAGTCCCCGTGGCCTTCTCCTTGGCCTTCTTCACCGGCACCTCGTAAGGCGCCGGAACCAGCATCTCCATTAAGGAGAGCATCTGCGGGATCTTCAGGCAGGGGAGCTGGGCAATCGATCTGCTCCGCTGTCTCTACACAGTCCTGTTAAATAGCATGGAGGCTTAGATCCCGCACATGATTAAACTGGGGAAAATAAACATCCTATGAGATATGAAAAACTCACCGGATTGGCAGGACGCTTTGCGCTGAGTCCACGGTCCTTGGTAAGGGGAGGAGGTACCTCGGCGCCCTTGAACAGCACCTTCCAGACGTCCTTGTGCGTCGTGTCAAAGAGCTCTCGCAGCGTCTGGTGCTCGGCCGGGTCGAACTCCCACAAATTGAATGCCCGTCGTTGACACGGGAGGATCCGGCGGAAGAGCATGACCTAGACCACATTGACGAGCTTGATTTTCTTGCTCATCATGTTTCTAATGCATTTCTGGAGTCCGGTCAGCTGTGCCGGGGAACCCCAGGACAGGCTCTTCTCTTTCCAGGAGGTGAGCCACATGGGGATTCCGGATCGGAATTCGGGGGCCGCCACCCAGTTGGTGTCGCGCGGCTCGGTGATGTAGAACCACCCCGATTGCCACCCTTTTATGGTCTCCACATAGGAGCCTTCGAGCCAGGTGACGTTAGGCATTTTGCCCACCATGGCGCCTCCGCACTATGCTTGCTGACCGACCACCACCTTTGGTTTAACATTGAAGGTCTTCAGCCATAGGCCGAAGTGGGGCCTGATGCAGAGGGAGGCCTCGCACATGACGATAAACGCCGAGATGTTGAGGATGAAGTTGGGGGCCAGATCATGGAAATCCAGCCCGTAGTAGAACATGAGCCCGCGGACGAATGGGTGGAGGGGAAATCCCAGTCCGCGGATGAAGTGGGTAAGGAAAACTACCCTCTCATGGGGCTCTGGCATAGGGATGATCTGCCCCGCATCTGGAAGCCGGTGTGCGATATCCGCGGCTAGATATCCGGCTCCCCGTAGCTTTGTGAAGTTCTCCTCTGTGACGGAGGAGACCATCCACTTGCCTCCCGCTCCGGACATGCTTGGAGTGGTTTGAGGAGGAAAACGCGAACTTGGGCGCTGGAGCTCGAGTGCGCAAGAGTGGATGAGCAAGGAAGAAGAAGGCGTGGGTGAAAAGAGTGAATCCTTGTCCCTTTATAAGGGTGGAAGAGGCGATGCGCCTCCCCACTCACCTAGTAAAATCGCTTATTCCCCAAGTGTTGTAATTGATGGTGCAGTTGGGTTACCCACACCCGTATTGATGAGAATCCCGTGATAAGGGGACACGATCTCTGCTTTGACAAGACGTGCCAAGGAAACCGCCTCGCGATATGTGCAGCGGCTGGTTGTGAAAAATGGTTCGAATAATGACCGGGCCGTGGTGTGATGTCATGCGGCAAAATGCGTCAGCAGATTAGATTTGTGGGAATATTATTCTCTCTACGGTGGTACGTGGAATTTGTTTTGCAGAGCCGGACACTATCCTTGTGTTTAAAATCTTCTATGGAGTATTCGGAGGAGGAACCCGCCTTGCAATGCCGAAGACAATCTGCGCGCCGGACTTATCGTCATTGAAGCCTGCTTCAGGGGCTACTGAGGGAGTCCTGGACTAGGGGGTCCTCGGACAGCCGGACTATATACTTCTGCCGGACTGTTGGACTATGAAGATACAAGACTCAAGACTTCGACCCGTGTCCGGATGGGACTCTCCTTGGCGTGGAAGGCAAGCTTGGCAATACGGATATGAAGATCTCCTCCCTTGTAACCGACTCTGTGTAACCCTAGCCCCCTCCGGTGTCTA
>NC_057796.1:378778372-378803135 GCF_018294505.1 Triticum aestivum
ACAGTGCGTCTAAGGCGGATGGTAACAGGAGGCGGGGGACACAATGTTTACCCAGGTTCGGTCCCTCTCGATAGAGGTAATACCCTACTTCCTGCTTGATTGATCTTGATGATATGAGTATTACAAGAGTTGATCTACCACGAGATCGTAGAGGCTAAACCCTAGAAGCTAGCCTATGGTATGATTGTTGTTGTCCTACGGACTAAACCCTCCGGTTTATATAGACACCGGAGGGGGCTAGCGTTACACAGAGTCGGTTACAAGGGAGGAGATCTACATATCCGTATTGCCAAGCTTGCCTCCCACGCCAAGGAGAGTCCCATCCGGACACGGGACGAAGTCTTCAATCTTGTATCTTCATAGTCCAACAGTCCGGCCAAAGGATATAGTCCGGATGTCCGAGGACCCCCTAATCTAGGACTCCCTCAGTAGCCCCCGAACCAGGCTTCAATGGCGATGAGTCCGGTGCGCAGATTGTCTTCGGCATTGTAAGGCGAGTTCTTCTCCAAATTTAGAATACTTGTTTGAGTAGTGTCCGGCTTCCCATAAATGTTGCACTCCTTGGCTTCTGCACCTAATAATGGATATTCTCCACGCGTCGAGCAAATGCGAGAAGTCGGGGAATTTTTACAATTGCCACCCTAGCCATGTGGGTAAATCGTCTATTAAAGAGACGGGGATTCTCAGATCCGGATCACACCATCCTCCCACAACGAGTATCCATCGGAGCGCGCGTGGAAAAAATCCATTCCAACATGGCCGGTCGTCGCAGCTCCTCCTCTCGCTCCCGTAGCCCTAAGCCCAGCAATTGGAAGAAGTGTTCCGTCCCTCACAGCCAATTAGTAGAGTTATAGACCCAGGGCTTTCTCCCTCCAGCGTATATGGTACCCATTCGAGCCGGGCTCGCCACCTATAACGGCGGGGAGCAAGCAGAGATCTTTCCCAGCCCATCCGTGGGGGAGCGGGTATGCCTCGTCCCTTACTTATTAAGAGGGCTTGGATTTCCAATTCATCCGTTCCTCCGCGGGCTCCTGGAGTTCTATGGCCTCCAGCTGCATAATTTCACCCCCGCCTCCATATTACACATTGCTGGCTATGTCGCCTTTTGCAAGCTGTTTCTGGGCTGCGAAGCTCATTTCGAGCTATGGAAGAGGTTATTCTGCCTTGTACGCCATACACAGGAGGGGTCACTGTACCAAGTGGGCGGAGCCGAAATATGGCGCATCACCGGGATCGGATACCTGTCCGGTACTCCGAAGAAGACATCCGAGGACTGGCCTTCGTAGTGGTCTTATATGGAGGACGTCCCCCTTCCGGACCCTATTCGGATGGGCCTCCCTGAGTTCGACAATGCTCCCCTGAAGAAACGCCGCAGCTGGCGCCCTCGGAGCCCTCAGGAGGAAGATAACGGAGAAGTCCTTTACCTGATGGGCCGAATAAAAATGCTGGCTCAATCAGGATTGACAATAATCGAGGTTATGTCAATATGTATAATGCGAGGGGTACAGCCACTTCAATATCGAGGGCACCCCATGTGGCACTTTAACGGGGAAGATGATGCCACCCGCTGCGGGCGTAAGGGACCGGACTCAGTTGCTGCTCTAGCAAAAATCCTGTCCGATTTGTACAAGGGAGAGGAAGAGGAGTTCATCCGCATTAAGCCACGGGATGGATTCTCCATGTACAACCCTCCAAGCTGGGTGAACTGTCACCTTTTACTCCCAACCTTGCCGCATTCTTCGTCATAAGTACTTACCTTGCCGTTTTATGGCAGGAACTGCGAAAAGCTGTAAGGGAGGTCCACAGCCCGCCTCCACAACCGGAGGACCCCGACCGGGACCTCGATCCCGGACTCGAAGAGGATCCGGTCATATTTGTGGAGCTGATCGATACGAGATTCTATCAATTGAGCTACGATGATGCCATGGTGACCATCATAGCCGACTATCCTGGGCTACTCCCTGCATCGCATGTAAGTAAAACCGGAGTCCCGACTTCCGAAAAGGATCCCTTTTACGCACTTCACCTACCGTACACATATGGTGTCTTACAGGGAAGGCCCTCGGGACGCCATGCCGAACCCGCAGCGACTCGCCAACAACGGGCACCGAAGCCAGGTAGGGTAAAAAGGAAGGCGGTCAGGACTGAGACGCCGTCGCAGAGGTATGATACAGAACCTCGCTCCGTGGTTGTCGTCTTTTAAAATATAATAACGTCCACGTTTCCTAGTAGGAAAAACGCTCGCCGGACTATATCCGGAGAGGTTACCGATCACGCCTCCACCAGTCGGGCTCTAGCGCTGGACAATGAGGCGGAAGCTAACACGGGGCGAATGTCGGATGCTCCTCCTACAGAGGATGCGGATAGACTATCCGCTACAAATTCCGAAGTGGAGAGCGCCATGAATCACAGGCGTCGCCGGGCCGTACTCCGTGACGCTTGTTTCTCCCAAGAGGCGTTTGATGCCTTCAACTCAAGAGACGCGTACATCCGTGCTGCTCAAAATGGTCTTGCCAGACCCACGGACCAGTATGTAAAGGATATACGGGTAAGAAAATCTGATGATTATATATATCAGTAGCCCCTGAGACTTGAAACAGTTGACACAACTGATTTAAGGATCATTATGTGTGCAGGTTCTTACAGAGAAGAATACCCAATTGTCTCAAGAGCTGGAAGAGTGCAAAGCCCAGCTACGGGCCGCAGTTGCCGCGCTGAAGGAGTCCGAGAAGGCCCCCTCTGGTAACACTTGTCTCTATTATAAAGAATGACAGGTACCAGATAGTATGCGGCATGCATGCAAATCTAACAATAGATTCTGCATATGACTCCGGAGCGAATCCGGAGGTTGTGATAGGGAACGAGCCGCATGCCCAACGACAGCTAAAGGCTGGTGAGCGCGTGCTTAAAAAGGTTAGGCAGGAGAAAAACAATCTCCAAGATGCCAATATCCAGCTGGGCGTGGAACTGAAGAATGTTTGGGCCCAGCTTGCTGACTCCGTAAAGGAGAATAAGAGGCTTCGACGCGGCATTTTCAATAAGTGCTTGAACGAACTTTTAAAGAGTTCGGCGAAGAGACCGGCTAACAGATTTATATCTGCAGGTATGCTGATGGGTCGTCCCGAGGAGGAGATGCCCGGGTCGCGGGTGATCTTCTGCCAGAACTCTCACAACTGCACGAACAAGTTCGGCAGGTGATGCAGGGCATTGCCCAAGCCTTGTGGCCATCCGTCTCCCAGCCAGGGGGCATGGGGGAGCTTGTAGAGAAGCTCAAGAGAGCGCGGTGGCGCTTCCGATTATGGAAGATATCAGCCTGCCGACAAGGTGCGAGGGAAGCCTGGGCCATGGTGAAGACGCGGTATACCAAGGCTGACCCTAACCACATGGCCGAGGTCGGGCCTGTGGGGCCTGACGGGAAGGAGATCCCCGTCAGTTTGGTGTATGACCAAGTAGAATTAGCCACAAAGTATTCCCAACAGGATTGTAGGCTAGACAGCCTGTTGGACGGTATAGAAGAAGAATTTAGTCAGTCTAAGTGACTGTGTACTTCAAGTGACATATATTGTCCCTAGCCGGATTGTAAATCATTTGTCATAGCGGACCTTTTCGCTTCGACCTCTGGACCCAATAGTCCGGAGTGTATCCGAATACCCGCTCAGTTATGTAAAAACCGGGGTACGCATGGAGACCAGGCGTAGGGGTCATAAGTGCTTGAACAGACAAGTACCCAACTAGCTATGTTATATTACATGGGTAGTAAGAAACATCTTCCAGGGAGAATATTTCCGTTAAGGGTTCCTTTCCCTGGGTATGCATGCCCTAATGTGCATGTCTGAACTGCGAAAAGAGACGTAGGTTGTAAACATCTGGGGGCATGTATTAAAATAAATAAAAGTCATCTTTTGTTCACCGACCGAGTATTCCCTTAAGAATGCTAGCTTTTGGCTTCACCCAGTCTGAGGTACACATCCGGCTGACCCGGTAGTAACAATCGCAGAGTGCTCCCCTTATGCCCTAGCTGAATTAACGGGAACGTAGGGCATAAACACAAGAGCCAGGGAACCCAGCTTGGCCAAAACTTAAGTCATATCGATGCATATAATGGCGAAAAAAGGTACATGTGGAAGAATAACACATGTGTGGGGCATAAAGCCCGAAAAAAGGTTATATTAAGCTTCTGTATAAGAAGCCCCCAGGTATAATGAGCGCGGTTAGCGCGTCAAGATTGTGTAGTCAAGACACAATTTAGCCTTTTAAGGCCTTGAGGAAAAGAAGAAAAAAGGAGAGAAAGAGAGAAAAGACAGATAATGGATATGTAAAAAATTGATGGAGGTAAGGAGACGAACATAGAGTCCGGCACTAGGCATAGAACCTTCGGAGTGTCAGGACCCCGATTCCAAGTCACACCGATCTAGCCTGTAACACCTCATATCACTTTGCGGCCTCACGCACGGTACTCCCACGGGTGTCGCCTTACCATGGCCCGGGACCGTTTGCGCCTTTTGGCTCGCGTATATGACAATGTCGCTAGCATCCATATGACAGAGAACCCGGGCCGACATGGCTAGTCGTGAACCCCAAGCGGCACTAACGTATGGGGACAGGCATACATGAATCAACATCGAACGTGTCGGTCAGCAGCGTGCGAATCCGGGCTGTAGCACTGGGCTAACAGGACTCCGGGAACCCGGGCTGTAGCAGGCTAGGCAGGACTCCGGATGTCACCGCGTGACATTTCCCCGAAGGGACAGACACAGGAACGAACTGAATCACATGCCGGCCAGTCAAGTGTTCCGGAGCAGTAGTGCTGGGCTGGCAGGACTCCGGTGAACCGGGCTGTAGCGGACTACTATGGCTCATGGAAGCACAGGACTACATTTCCCCATAAGAGAGGCTACCAAGGATAAACAACTAGGTTGTCGGATCCCACACATACCAAGCATTTCAATCATACACACAATATGCTCGATATGTGCAAATACAACATGGCATCACAACAAGACTCTACGACTCCGAGTATTTATGCATTTGGCTCCGAAGAGCCAGATATTACAAACATGGGTCTCATGACCCAACATTCAGGGCATACAAGTCAAAGCACATGCGGAAGCTTAACATGTCTGAGTACAGACATCTACAAATGAAAAAGGCTGTGAAGCCTGACTATCTACTAGATCCTGCTGAGGGCACAAGATCGTAGCTGAGGTATCAAGCTAAACGTCGAAGTCCACACGGGACTACTAGCGAGACTGACGTCTCTCTGCAAAACATAAAATAAGCAAACGTGAGTACAAATGTACCCAGCAAGACTTACATCAGAACTATCTACATATGCATCGGTACCAAAAGGGGGTGGTGGAGTTTAACTGCAGCAAGCCAGCTTTGACTCGGTGGCTATCCTAAGCTACAATTGCAAGTAACTCTTTTGAGGTGGCGCACACGAGTCCACATATTCACCATATCAATACACCACTATGGATCCGCTCCCGTCTCCCTACGAGAACGCCATCCATAGCACTCACGCTTCTCTTGCGTATTTTAGAGTATCCACTTTCACTTGTCTATGAACTGTTATAGGCAACCCAGAAGTCCTTTACCGCGGACACGGCTATTCAAACAGTTTTATACCCTGCAGGGGTGTACTTCGTCACACACGCTCTCACCACTTATCGTCGCTACACGACGTGTACTCGGCAACCTTCAAGCGGAAGCCCAATGTGGGTGTCGGCCACAGCCTACCTAAACACTCGAGTCTCTAGTCCAGGTTTATCGCCTATTCAGGTTCCATCCGCAGGGAGTCCGGCCGAGGTTTCCACATACGGCCCCAAACGATGTGTGCAGGGTTCCCGGTCACCAAACGGGCGACTCGGTACACCGGGCCACGAGCCTACCGCATCACAGCCCACCCCTTGGTCAGCGCTGTCCACGGCCTCCAGCTTACTACAAACACCAGAAACTACTTGCAACTCCTGGACAGAGGACAAGGGTGATTAAGAAGCCGAGAGGGTCCATTGGTTTCGGGCCCAATGCGTGGTAGTAACTGTATCATGGATCACAAACACAGAACTCAGTTCTTGAGGACGGCTTCAATGAGACAACCCACCATGTACTCCTACATGGCCTCTCACCGCTACCTTTACCAAATCGTGTTCACACACTTAGCTCACACACAGTAGGACATGTTCATCACCATTCCAACTCATCCCCGATGAATCAGACCCGACTCAACTCTAAGCAGTAGCAGGCATGACAAACAAGCATGAATGAGTAGGCACATCAGGGCTCAAACAACTCCTACTCATGCTAGTGGGTTTCATCTATTTACTGTGGCAATGACAGGTCATGCAGAGGATAAGGGGTTCAACTACCGCAACATGTAACAGTTGAATCGATGTTGTCCTAATGCAGTAGAAGAGAGCAGGGGCGAGAGAATGGGATTGTATCAGAATGAACAAGGGGTTTTTTGCTTGCCTGGCACTTCTGAAGATATTATAGTTCTTCATCGGTGTCATCGAACTCATCGTCGGAATCACGGCTATCGAGAGGGGACAATCACCGGCAAACAAGGAAGAACACAATCAATGCAATGCAACAATTATGATGCATGATTATGACATGGCAATATGACGTGATTTGGCCTAATGCAACTAGCAACAGAAAGGTTTGGGTTGATTTGAACTCAAGGTTCAAATTCAAATTCAAACTATGAATTCAAATAGTGCATTATCATGTTTTCACCTATACAGCAGGTATAACTTAGTTTGACATGCATGAAAATGATACAGATGGATAGATTGCATTTTTCTGATAATTTTTCATATATTAATTATTTCATTCTGAGCTACGGTTGATTTTATATGATTTTTAGAAGTTTATACTAGTTTCTGGAATTTCCTGAATAAACTTAAATCCAGATAATGCTTTACTGCGTCAGCCTGACGTCAGTGTGACGTCAGCAGGTCAACTAACCCAGTCAGGTCAAACCTGACCTGTGGGTCCCTCACGTCAGTGTCATAACTAATTAACACTTTTAATTAGTCACTAATTAAAGAAACTAACCTAGGGTTAAATAGGGCCTGGCCCACTTGTTAGTGACCTAGGGGAAGTCAAACCCCTGGTCAAAAGGTCAAACGCGCCGGCGGCTTGACGCCGGCGGCGACAGACGCGGCGGAGGGGCTCGGGAAACGCCCTCCGGCGACCAAAACAGCGGCGGCGATCAACTACGCGTAGCTGGCGCTCAGCCGCATCCAGCTAAGCAAGCGGGAGGAGCTGCGGTCGACCGGGCTCGCCGGAATCAAGCTCGCGGCGGCGGCCGGCGTGCGGGTGTGCTCGAGTCGGCGTTATGCTGCATGAAAGAGGCATGGATGGGTGCTACGGGCAGCTGGTGATGCACTGAGCGAGATGATGAGCTCCGTTTTGAGCTCGGATGGACGTGGCCATGGCGGCGATTTGGCCGGCGGAGCCGAGCTCTCGGCCGTGGTGGCAGGCGGGGTTAGAGAGCGACTTGGACAGCGTGTCTAGGGGTTAAAGAGAGAGGAGCTCACGGCAGTTGCAACGGTGGCCTCGGGGAGCTCGGGGAGGGGCTGACGACGACGGGAGGTCACCGGCGATCTCGGGGCAGAGGCGGCGAAGATGGCGGGGCAGAGGGTGATGCAGAGGGTTCGGCGTCGTGCGAGTTGACGGAGAGGCGCGGAGAATGGAAGTGGAGCTCCTGGGCATGTCCAGGGGGCGAGGGGGAGGCAGTGGCCGCGGTGGTGCTTGTCGGCGGCGACGGTGGCACTCGAACCGTGCGAGAGAGAGAACAGAGGAGGGGAGGGGCACGGGGAGAGTGAGAGGGCGGTCGGGGGCTGCGTGGCGACTCCAGGGTCGTCCAGGCCGCCGAGGGGGCACGCAGGCAAGGTGGAGGTGGCACGGGCGCGTGCCGGCGCATGGTGGCCACACACCCGGCGTCCTTCTGTCGCGAGGAAGACGACGGGGGGGCTAGCTGGGTTGGGCCGCCACAGTGGTGGGCTAGCCTAGCCACTTGGGCTGCAAGTAAGGCCCAGGTAAGGTTCTCTCTCTTTCCATAATTTCTGTTCTGTTTTCTATTTTGTTTTTTGTGTTCTGATTTAGTTCAGGCACTAAACTATTTTTTTAGCTTCTGAAAATAATCATGTGGCTATGTATAATATATTAAGAGCCACTCACCAATTTTCAGAATTATTGGATTAGTAAACTAATTATTATGAATATAATCCAAGTCAAATACTATAGGATTTAACTCAAAGGCCCAAGATAAATACTTTTGAACCTCCAAAAATATTGGTTTGAATTTTATTCTTGCCAATATTTTTTCAAAGCAGAAAAGGAACATTTCCTTGGAAACATTTGAAGCAATTTTTAATGTTGATCATTTTTAGAAATGATTTCTGAGGCTCTCCAATTCCCCAATTCAAATTTGAAAGAAATTTAGACATGATGCATGGATGCAAGAAAAATCAAGCAAGGGCTGATCTGGGGCTGTGACACGGAGTCTGGCTGCGTTACATGGGTTTGGCTCGAGTCGATTATCCGATGCATCCCGCAGACGGTACGCTCCACTGGTCAGAACCTGGTCAATAATGAAGGGACCTTCCCATTTGGGCTTGAGCTTGTTCTTTTTCTTCTCCGGTAGGCGTAGAACGAGTTCGCCAACATTATAAGTTTTGGCCCGTACTTCTCTGCTTTGATACCTTCGAGCCTGTTGCTGATAGAATGCGGAACGGGCTTTTGCCACGTCACGCTCCTCCTCTAGGGTGTCCAAACTGTCCTGCCGATCGAGCTCGGCCTCTTTTTCTTCATACATGCGCACTTGAGGTGAGTCATGAATGATGTCGCAGGGCAGTACCGCCTCTGCGCCGTACACCATAAAGAATGGTGTGTATTCGGTAGTGCGATTCAGCGTGGTCCGCAGCCCCCATAGTACGGAGTCGAGCTCCTCTACCTAGTGCGTGTTTGATTCCTTTAAGGACCGCACTAATCTGGGTTTAATGCCGCTCATGATAAGACCATTTGCTCGCTCGACTTGACCGTTAGTTTGCGGGTGATAGACAGAAGCATAATCGAGCTTGATGCCCATGTTGCTCACCAAAGTTTCACCTCGTCAGCTATAAAGTTTGAGCCGTTGTCGGTGATGATGCTGTGGGGGATGCCATAACGGTGTACAACCCCAGATATGAAGTCTATCACCAGTCCGGATTCAGCAGTTTTGACTGGTTTGGCTTCTATCCATTTGGTGAATTTGTCCACCATGACCAATAGGTATTTTTTATTATGGGTTCCCCCTTTGAGGGGTCCGACCATATCAAGCCCCCAGACCGCAAAGGGCCTAGTAATGGGGATTGTTCGGAGAGTGGTAGGCGGCATATGGCCTTGGTTTGCATAAAGCTGGCAACCGACGCAACGTTGAACAAGGTCCTGTGCGTCTGCTCGGGCCGTCGGCCAATAGAAACCTGTATGGAAGGCCTTTCTTACAAGGGCCCGGGCTGCGGCGTGGTGGCCGCCGAGTCCAGCATGGATTTCTGCCAAAAGCTTCCGCCCTTCCTCTTCGGAGATGCACCTTTGAAGGACTCCGGTACTGCTTTTCTTATAAAGCTCTCCCTCGTGGACCTTGTAGGCTTTAGACTGCCGCACTATGCAGCGTGCCTCATTTTGGTCCTCGGGTAGTTCCTGCCTGGTTAGGTAGCCCAGGAATTGTTCTGTCCATGGGGCGATGACGGCCATTATCACGTGGGCTGAAGGTGTTATTTCGGTGGCAGAGCCTCCGATTCTGTGAGTGTTCGGTATCTTGTGTTGTGGCCGGGTCCGGACTATTGTTACCGGTGTCCCCTTCCCATACCTTAGGATGGCTTAAACCGCCTTTCCAAGAAGATGTTAGGTGGGACAGGGTCGCGCTTAGCGCCGTTACGGGCGAGGATATCCGCCACCTGATTGTTTTCCCGAGCCACATGGTGGAATTCAAGCCCCTCGAACTGAGCGGACATTTTGAGGACGGCGTTGCGATAAGCCGCCATTTTCGGATCCTTGGCGTCGAGGTCTCCATTTATTTGAGATATTGCAAGGTTCGAGTCCCCACGCACCTCCAGGCGTTGAATGCCCATGGAAACTGCCATCCGGAGACCATGTAACAGGGCCTCGTATTCGGCTGCGTTGTTGGAGTCTGTGTATAGTATTTGGAGTACGTATTGGACTGTATCTCCGGTGGGGGGTGTCAGGACGACGCCAGCCCCCAGACCAGCCAGCATTTTAGAGCCGTTGAAGTGCATGATCCAATTGGAGTACGTGCCGTATTCTTTAGGGAGTTCGGCTTCTGTCCACTCGGCGACAAAATTGGCCAGTACTTGCGACTTAATGGCTCGCAGTGGTCTATATGTTATGTCAAACGGGAGGAGCTCGATAGCCCATTTGGCAATCCGGCCCGTGGCATCGCGGTTGTTTATTATGTCGTTGAGTGGTACTTCCGAGGCCACCATAATTGAACACTCTTGAAAGTAGTGTCGTAATTTCTGGGATGCCATAAATACCGCGTATGCTATCTTTTGATAATGTGGGTACCGTGATTTGCATGGAGTGAGGACATTGGATACATAGTATACCGGCTTTTGAAGTGGGAATTTATGTCCGTCCGTCTCTCGTTCGACAACGAGCACTGCGCTTACAACTTGGTGAGTTGCCACTATATATAACACCATTGGTTCGCCGACATTTGGCGCAGCCAAGATTGGTGGTGGCCAGGATGGCTTTTATTTCTTCCAATCCGGCCGTGGCCGCGTCCGTCCACTCGAAGTGTTCGGTGCGCCGAAGAAGGCGATAAAGGGGTAGTGCCTTTTCTCCTAATCGGGAGATAAAACGGCTTAAGGCCGCCACGCATCCTGTTAATTTCTGGATTTGCTTGAGGTCAGTTGGGATAGCCAACTATGACAGAGCTCGGATTTTAGCTGGATTTGCTTCAATTCCTCTACTGGAGACGATGAAGCCCAGGAGCTTTCCGGCGGGCACACCGAAAACGCATTTTTCCGGATTGACCTTGATGTCGTATGTTCGGAGATTGTCGAACGTGAGCCTCAAGTTGTCTATTAAGGATTCGACGTGTCTGGTTTTAACGACCACATCGTCTATGTATGCCTCCACTGTTTTGCCGATCTGTTTTTCCAGGCATGTCTGAATCATGCGTTGATATGTTGCACCTGCGTTCTTAAGCCCGAAAGGCATGGTGTTAAAACAGAAGGGGCCATATGGGGTGATAAATGCTGATGCGGCTTGGTCGGACTCCGCCATCTTAATTTGATGGTATCCGGAGTATGTGTTTAGGAAACACAATGAGTCGTGTCCTGCAGTAGCGTCGATAATTTGATCGATGCAGGGGAGGGGGAAGGGATCCTTGGGGCAAGCCTTTTTAAGGTCCTTGAAATCGACACATAGGCGCCAGGATTTATCCTTCTTTGGTACCATCACCAGGTTTGCTAGCCAGTCCGGATGTTTTATTTCTCTAATGAATCCGGCCTCCAGTAACTTGGCTAGCTCCTCTCCCATGGCTTGTCGCTTAGGTTCAGAGAAACGCCGAAGAGTCTGCTTGACCGGCTTGAATCCCTTTAGGATGTTAAGGCTATGCTTGGCCAGCTTGCGTGGGATTCCTGGCATGTCTGAAGGATGCCAGGCGAATATGTCCCAATTCTCGCGCAGGAACTCCGGTACTGCGGCGTCTATAGCGGGGTTTAACTGTGCCCCGATGGATGTTGTTTTTGTAGGGTCCGTTGGGTGGACTTGGAATTTGACTATTTCAGCCGCTGGTTTAAAAGAGGTGGACTTGGATCTTTTGTCGAGTATCACGTCGTCCCTGTCCACTGTGGAGCGCAGCGCAGTTAATTCCTCGGCCGCGAGGGCTTCGGATAATGCCTCAAGGGCCAGTGCAGCTGTTTTGTTTTCGGCGCAGAGTGCTATGTCCGGATCACTAGCTAGAGTGATGATTCCATTGGGCCCCGGCATTTTGAGCTTCATGTACTCGTAACGGGGTATGGCTTGGAAGGTCATGAATGCCTCCCGCCCTAGAAGGGTGTGGTATCCGCTACTGAACGGGGCCACTTGGAATGTGATTTCTTCGGACCTATAATTCTCTGGCGTGCCGAATACCACATCTAGTGTGATTTTCCCAGCGCATCGTGCCTCCCGACTAGGGATAATTCCTCTGAAGGTCGTGCTGCTTTGCTCAATGCGGTTTCTGTCTATTTCCATTTTTTTAAGAGTCTCCTCATAGATGAGGTTTAATCCGCTGCCGCCGTCCATGAGCACTTTATTAAGCCGAAAGCCGTCCACAATTGGACTAAGGACCAAAGCGGCTGGTGCTCGGACTGTTCAGAATTTAGGTTCATCACTGGCATTGATGGTGATAGCCGTGTCGCTCCATGGATTTATTGCTGCCATGTGGCAGACTTCGGCAAGGCTGCGAAGTGCTCGCTTACGCCTATTATTTGAGGCGAAGGTCTCGAAGACTGTCAATATTGTATTGTTGTTATCCACGGGATGGTGCTCTGTGGTATTTTTAATGAGGAGATCCTCACCGCTCTTGGCCACCTGCCGGAGTACCCAACATGCTCTAAGGCTGTGTGTTGGTATGGTATCCGTTGTACTGTGAATTTTGCATGGCCCATTAAGCCATCCCTCCAATACGGTTTCACGCCCTGTAGTGGGCTTTTGCTTCTTTGTAATTGGGTCGGGCGACTTACGAGAGTGCACCCTTTTAGTTCGGACTGGGGGTTTTGTCAGAGTCGGAGCATCCCAAAATTTTGTTTGGGTTTTCCAGGCGCTTTCCATCGCACAGTACTTCCGTACTATGGCCGCCAAGTCAGCGAAGTGTGCTATGTCACGGCGACTTATGGCGTTGAGGATTCCCTTGTCCGTGCAATTATTGCAAAAGAAGGAAATTGCGTCTTCCTCGCGACAGTCCTTGACCTTGTTCATTACAAGGAGGAATCTGGCCCAATAGTGGTATACTGTCTCCTGGGGCTCTTGTCTAATGTGGGAAAGATCGTTTATATCTGGGTGGGTGGGTGGATTTAAGTCTGAACCTTGACCCAATCTGAGACCCAGGGGCGGAGGAGTTTCCGATCTTGGAAGTTCGGGCTTCGGGATGTTGCCCGATAGGTCTGGCACGCTGCCTGATTCTAGGTTCAGGGTTTGGGCGATGTCCTCCCGTAGACGGGTATCCGGCTCAGGGAGCTCGGGAATCCGGACATAGTTTGTCCTCAAGATAGAGGAAAAATCGCCGCATTGCTCCTCCACCACTGCTATCTGATGGGTGACCGGCGGGGAGTTAATCTCCCTTTGGTCAGGTTTAAGCCCGATCTGATCATAGTCTGTAGCGACGCCCAAAGCGGCGATGCGATCCAAGAGCTCGTTCAAAGAAGAGAGTTCCATTGGATCCAACTGCTCGGCGAGTCCCGAGCTGACGTGGAGGCTGTTTACGATGACCCGAGAAGTCATCGTCGGCGCAGCGGCCGAACAGGCGGTCAAGACGAAACCGCCTAGTCGGAGAGTTTGGCCTACAGCCAGGGCTCCCCCAGAGGTGATGTTGTCTTTGACAACAAGGCGAGCCATCCGGCCTTATGATGACGGCACAGTGGAACTCTCAATGAAAGCACCAATGTCGGTGTCAAAACCGGCGGATCTCGGGTAGGGGGTCCCGAACTGTGCGTCTAAGGCGGATGGTAACAGGAGGCGGGGGGCACAATGTTTACCCAGGTTCGGGCCCTCTCAATGGAGGTAATACCCTACTTCCTGCTTGATTGATCTTGATGATATGAGTATTACAAGAGTTGATCTACCACGAGATCATAGAGGCTAAACCCTAGAAGCTAGCCTATGGTATGATTGTTGTTGTCCTACGGACTAAACCCTCCGGTTTATATAGACACCGGAGGGGGCTGGGGTTACATAGAGTCGGTTACAAGGGAGGAGATCTTCATATCCGTATTGCCAAGCTTGCCTTCCACGCCAAGGAGAGTCCCATCTGGACACGGGTCAAAGTCTTGAGTCTTGTATCTTCATAGTCCAACAGTCCGGCAGAAGTATATAGTCTGGCTGTCCGAGGACCCCCTAATCCAGGACTCCCTCAGTAGCCCCTGAACCAGGCTTCAATGACGATGAGTCCGGCGCGCAGATTGTCTTCGGCATTGCAAGGCAGGTTCCTCCTCCGAATACTCCATAGAAGATTTTGAACACAAGGATAGTGTCCGGCTCTGCAAAACAAATTCCACATACCACGGTAGAGAGAATAATATTTCCACAAATCCAATCTGCCGACCGTTTTTCATAATGTGACGTATTGCCATTGTCTGGTCATGACGAACCGTTTTCCGAGCCTGCCACTGCACGTGTCGCGAGGCGGTTTTTATTGGCACGTCATGTCGAAGCAGAGATCGTGTCCCTTTTTTCACGGGATTCTCATCAATACGGGTATAGGTAACCCAATCGTGCCCGTTGGTATGACTCCTCGATTTGGGCAAGTCCCAAACGGCCACGCGGAGGACGCTTGATATTCATCCCCTTTATAAAGAGGCCTAGGACTGTCTCCTTCCTCTCGCGCTCAATCGAATCATTCCCCCACCTCGAGTTCCAACACCCAAGGTTCAGGCTAGGCGCTTCGGACCTACAATCATGTCCGGATTCAACCTTCAAGGTCGGTGGGTGCCCTCCTCCGTCACAGAGGAGGACATAAAGAAGCTAAGAGAGGCTAGGTATTTTACCAGCAAAATTTCACACAGGTTGCCTGCTCGAGGGCAGGTCATTCCCACTCCCGAACCTGGCGAGAGTGTCGTATTCGTCTCCCAATTCCTCCGAGGGCTAGGTTTCAGTCTAGATCCCTTTGTCAGAGGGATCATGTTCTACTACGGGCTTGATTTCCATGATCTGGCTCCGGATTCCATCCTTCACATCTCGTCGTTCATCGTCGTGTGTGAAGCCTTCCTCCGCATTACCCCACACTTCGGCTTATGGCTCAAGACCTTTAATGTGAAGCCGAAGATGATTGAGGGGCGACATGCAGAGTGCGGAGGTGTCGTAATAAGCAAAGGCGCCGATGTTCCATGGCCAAAGGGTTCCTTCCCGGAGGTGTCCAGTTTATGGCAACGGGAGTGGTTTTATATCACAGCTCCTCGGGGTACCAAGTGGGTAGCCGCCCCTGCCTTCCGCTCGGGCCCCCGCCACAACTGGCGTCATGGGTCAATAAGGGGCTGGACTGGGGGCCAGTAAATGATGTGCCAACATTGCAGAGTCGCATCCGAGACCTCCACGAGAGAGATGTCAGCCTTGTTAAGGTAATGCAAGTTATGCTAGTTCGTCGAGCCCTGCCTTGCAAACGTCGACCTCTCCGTATGTGGGAGTTCAACCCGGAAGGACCGCGAACTATTCAGCACTTCTTCGGCGTGACGCTCGAAGAGATGTACAGATCATTCTTCGGATCACAAATAGAGTGTCCGGACACCTCCGAGGATGCGGGTCTGAACTGCAATCGTCCAGACACTCAAGTAAGTAATTCCATGGCCGAACACATTCTCTTTTAATTTATCACAACATCATTCTGAAAAGCCGCCTTTTGACCAGGACTGGATAAAAAAGGCGAAGATGATCAGGTGTCCGGCCCCCCTTCCCGAGGGCTCACCGGATCCTGTACTAGCCAGGATGCTTGATCTTGCGCCTTATCAAGCGCCATCAGGGGAAGGTAAAGGGAGGAACAAAGAGGCCGAGAGCGAGCCTCACTCACTATTCATCCAAACCGGGGGAATGAGTGCCTCCTCGAAGGAGGATAACCGGGGGAAGAATCTAAAATTCCCTCTCCCCAAGGAAGGAAGAGGACTGCCTCTGAAGACTCGGAAGTAATGGTTTCCAAGCGAGGGAAGAATCCTTTGTCGGAGGGTCCTACCCCGGAGGGCATCCTTACCGCATAGTACCCGCAAGGGGCTCAGCCCTCAACCGAGCTATAAGTAAACGAAAGTACTTTTTAGTAAACATATCCTGCTTCGTTTCCGAGAACGATAACCGAAGTGTGCCTCTTGTAGTTCGGATCGTAGCCCTTCTCGACAGAGTTCGTCTTCGGGGGATCTTCTTCCAGAGATGATGGAGAGCGAAACACATCCCCGTGCCTCCCCACCTCGTGAAGCGGGCGACCCTGAGGTGTCATCACGGAGGATTTCTCCTGATCCGCCAAGGCCAGGGGGTAACCCTTCGGCCCCCCGAAGTCCGGAGTATTCGGCTCCTAAGGAGAGCCGCGGAAAGAGTCCGGAACCGTCCGATGTGTGATCAGACGCACTGATGAATCTTCTGGAGCAAGCGGCTATCTTGGAAACGCATCGTGCTCTAATGGGCACAGTGGTTGAGAGGATTTCATCCGCTGAAAGCGGATTGCATGAAGCTTTTATGAGTCTGCTGAAAGGCTTTGAGGTACGTGAAATAGTATATGTTTTTACGGTACCGCACACGCTAGGTGTGCCCTATGCAGATAGTAGCCCCTCAGACTCTGGTTGCTGTCGAGAACGCCGGCAAACAGAGGATCATAGTCCCAGGTAATAATCAGGCCGCCTTCATGCACAGGTGGCTGGAGGTCCGGTGGCTAGCCGGACTGGTGAGTTTGCCGAGCTGAAGCGGCAACTTGATGCGGCAGATGCCGACATCGTTCTTGTAAACAAGCGGCTTGACGAGGCATAGGGTATGCGTTTTCTCCGGTGATCAATAGATATTAAGAGGAGCATGATGCTAGTATCTTTAATATGTTGTGACTACAGATGGGGCTGCCGCCGTGGAGACCCTTCGGGCGGAACTTGCCCGAGCCAAGGAACAAACCAGGAAGAGTGATGCGGCCGCTCTAAAGGCGGTCGAAGAGCTGAGAGCCGAACAGGCTGCGCATTGCCAAAGCAAGGATGAAATAGCCAAGATGGCTGTTGAGTTGAAAGATGCCGCCGACCGTTACGAGCTTCTTGAAAAGGAAAATCGAACGAAGATGACGGACCTGGAGAAGGCCATGGTAGCGGCCAAGGACGCCCGCTCTAAAATCAGAGCGGCGAAGGAGGAGCTGCGTCAAGCCGGGGATATCGCGGCTGGGAAGCCCTTTTTGTTGCGGACGAAGTTCGGAGATCCTAAGTATGCCCCTCTTGATCAACTATGGAGTTCTGCAGACGCATACGTGGATTTGGCAGCAAGTGCTGCTGATGCGGCCGAGTTTTTCAAAGATCTAAAATAATCGAGAAGTGGAAAAGCTGTTCTGGTCACAGTTCAATGTTCCAGTGCGTCCATTGTTGTTGAATGAGCGAATGGCCGAGTGGGCCGAGCTCCATAGGTTGTCCGGGCTTGCCATGAGGTCTATTGTGGATCATCTGTGGCCGGAAGGGCCAAGGCCGAATAGTTATTTTAGTTTAGTGCAACAATTCCTTGGTGCTGTGCCGCGCATCGACGCTATGAAGAGGTCGGCGTGCATAGAGGGTGCGCGGATGGCTCTTGCCCGTGTCAAGAAATACTGGGCAGAGATGGAGGCCACCGCTATTGCGACCCAGAGTTCGGCCGTGGGCCGAGTATCGGCCGAGCACTACTTTGAAGAAGTCCTTGAAGGCGCTCGTTTAATAGAGGCTCAGTGCTCAAAGAATATTATGTTCTAGTGACATGTATTCCCATTGTAAGAACAATGTTTATTAAATTATAAAGGCTGTGTTTATACTTTTGCTTGAAAGTATTATGATGCCTCCTATGCGGCCGTTTATGTATATATGTATATAACCTGAAAGTTTGCAGTCGTCGGCTTCAGCCCCCACGCATATAATGCGGGGGTGTTTGCAAAAAATGCGTATTCACACTTGATCCAACGTCTTGGTCCGTTAAGGAGGTGATAGCGCAGCGAACAAGGCAATCAGACTATATTGCTTTAACACTTTCACTTAGCCATAGGAGTTTGACGATGGGACTACTATATAGCCCCTGGTACCTCCGCGCTCATCCGAATACGAGGCGCGTACATACATGACCGGGAAACGGCCCTTCGTTAATGCGGAGGAATCCCGAAGATTCCGCTAAGTCATCGAGTGGTTGACCAGTCTCGCGCTTTATCATGACAGTCAGTTTTTGGCTTTCTCTACTGAGGTGCTCATCCGGATGAACCAGGGCACATTCGCAGTAGCTCTCCCGGTGCCACCTTAGCCGATAGAGCGGAACGTGGTAGCAAAACACGGGAGCCGGGCAAACCCAACATTTGACCAAAGACATGATTTGGAGCTGATGCATATAAGGCCAAACTCGCGACGCCGAACACGCCCTAAGGTATTCGGTCTTTACAACATATGCCGGGCTGAATAACGCCCTTGATAATGATCCCTGAGTGTCCAGGTACGTGCATCGTTCTGACGTGGCGAAATGCCAATAACGTCAACATCACTCTCGGTTATAATGAGTAACCGGAGGATGTGAACAACAAGAGACAGTAAAAAAAGTTTTACACAGGGTCTTAATCTGAAAAGAAACCTTTGAGCGGGTCCCTGTTGCACGTCTGCGTCTGTGTCTCCGTTGTGCCGTATCCTGGAAGGGTGTAGCACGATTGTCGTCTGTAAAAGAGAAGAACTTAGGTGAAAGTTGTCGTGCGAAAAATTGGTTATTCTCGATAAACCATGAAAATTCAAGATAAGTAAAGTTGAGCCGAACTAGCCCTGTTTACACGCGGGAAGCCCCTGGTACCACCTATGGGGGTATAACCATCAAACCAATCTCGGGTTTATCTAAGCTGTTATAGCTAGTAATGCGCCGGACTTGTCTAGCCGTGTCCGCGGTCTTGACGACCGATCATTTATTCTGGTTGGAGGGGTCGTTTAGTGTTCGGCTGTTAAAGTCGTCGCACATTCTTCCGCGCGTAAGGAACGTTCAATATTTCCGCTAATTGTGATGATGCCACGTGGACCGGGCATCTTGAGCTTGAGAGAAGCGTAATGCGGTACTGCATTAAAACGAGCAAAAGCTGCTCTTCCGAGTAGTGCTTGATAGCCACTTCGGAATGGAGCGATGTCGAAGGTTAACTTTTCGCTTCGGAAGTTGTCGGGAGAACCGAATACAACCTCTAGTATTAGAGAGCCCGCGCTGCGTGCCTCTGGGCCTAGTATTACTCCCTTGAAGGTAGTATTACTGTGGCTGATTTTTGTCGGGTCTATCCCCATTTTGCGGAATGTGTCCTGATATATCAGGTTAAGACTACTGCCGCCGTCCATAAGGACTCGTGTGAGATGGTGTCCGTTTATTATTGGGTCTAACATCAAGGCAGCCAATCCTTCATGCCAAATGCATGTCAAGTGATCCCTGCGATCAAAAGTGATCGGGCAGGCCAACCAGGGGTTGAACTTAGGGGTGACGGGCTCTACGGCGCGTGTGTCTGGGAGTGCATGTTTGCTTCTCCTCTTCGTCACGTGGATCATGTTCACTCTTTTGACCTCTGGTGGGAATTTTTTCTGTCCCCCAATGCTTTGCTGGCGAGGCTCGTCCTCGTCTTCACTTGGTGTCTCCCTCCCCTTGTCTTCGGCGTTTAGCTTACCGGCCTGCTTGAAGACCCAGCATTCTCTGTGGGTGTGATTTGCAGGTTTATCGGGGGTGCCATGAATCTGACATAGTTTGTCTAGAATCTTGTTTAGGCTGGACGGTCCATCTCTGCTGCCTTTGAAAGGCTTTTTCCGCTGACCCGGTCGAGAGCCCCTGAATCCGGCATTTACCGCCGTATTATCTGGGTTGTCTTCTTTATTTCGATGCTTGCTTTTACTGCGTCGTGGTTTTCCATTGCCATCCCTGACATTGGATGTGCCTGGGTCGCTGGTGCTACTACGGGCTAGCCAGCTGTCTTCGCCCGCGCAAAAGCGGGTCATGAGGCTTGTCAGTGCTGCCATTGTTCTCGGTTTTTCTTGGCCGGGGTGTCTGGCGAGCCATTCGTCTCGGACGCTGTGTTTGAAAGCTGCTAAGGCTTCGGCGTCCGGGCAGTCGACGATTTGGTTCTTCTTCGTGAGAAATCTGTTCCAAAGCTTTCGGGCTGACTCTCCGGGCTGTTGAATTATATGACTTAAATCGTCTGCATCCGGAGGTCGGACATAGGTCCCTTGAAAATTAGCCCGAAAAGCATCCTCAAGCTCCTCCCAACTTCCAATTGAGTTTTCGGGGAGACTTTTCAGCCAGTGCCGAGCTGGTCCTTTCAGCTTGAGGGGCAAGTACTTGATGGCGTGGAGATCGTCTCCGTGAGCCATATTGATATGGAGGATAAAGTCCTCAATCCAGACCCCAGGGTCTGTGGTTCCGTCGTACGCCTCTATGTTCACTCGTTTGAATCCTTCTGGAAATTCGTGGTCCAGCACCTCATCGGTGAAACATAGGGGGTGTGCGGCACCCCTGTATTTGGATGTGTCGTGGCGTTCTGATGGTTGTAGTGTTTGGTTTTGGTTGTGCGCTGGAGCGCGTTTCCTTGATCCGTAGATGGATCTGGTCGCGCCGGTCTTCTGATGCAAGTCCTCACGTGAATCGTGTGCTGACTTATGTGCAGCCTTGTTAGCCGCTCTATCGCGGCCACAAGGTGGTTGATCCGACCGGTCGGCCGCTTTATTTTTCGGCTGTGTGGGCTCTAAGGCCTCATCATCAAATTCAGGCAACAGCTTGCGCTTTGGATAGCTCTTTGTGTGCTAACTACCACCATACTTTTCTTCATTGTCGAGCACTTTGTTCCATCTACTATTGAGCGTATTCTGCGCGGCCTTAAGCCTTTGCTTATGCTTCTTCAGACACCTCGCGGTGGTGATAAGCCTTCTGCGGAGGTTCTCTTGTTCCAAGTGCCTTTCCGGGATGATGTGTGCATCCTCGTCCGGACTGTTTTCCTCTCCGGAGGGAGGTTGATGAGCTTTATCCTCGGCGTCGCCGTGTTCGGACAGCGGATCCGTACTATGTTCGCCGTTTGCTGGTTCATCCTGCTCTGCCGCTGGGTCAATGTGCTCGTCGTTTCCTCTGGAGTCGACTGGGGTGTTATTTTCTCTTGCGCTGTTATCGCTGTTTTTGCCGAGGCGGGATTTGGAGCGGCGCCTACGCCGACGCTTTGGTTGCTTCTCGAGGGAGCTATCCTTCGCTGCATCCTTCTGTTCCTCATCATTGTTTTCTTTGGGTGTATCCACCATGTATATGTCATGTGATGAAGTGGTTGTCCAGCGCCCTGTGGGCGATGGTTCCTGTTCCCCTCCTGCATTGTCGTCCATGCCGTCGATGTCTTCGGAGTCGAAATCGAGCATGTCGGTTAAATCGTCGACAATGGCTACTAAGTGGGTGGTGGGTGGGTCGCGAATTTCTTCGTCGTCCGTATCCCATTCTAGCTGGACATAGTTCGGCCAAGGGTCTCCTGACAGGGAGAGAGACCTTAATGAATTTAGCACATCGCCAAAAGGCGAGTGCTGAAAGATATCCGCGGAGGTAAACTCCATGATCGGCGCCCAATCAGATTCGATGGGCACGGACACAAGCGGCTCGGAGTCCGTGGCCAGGGACGAATCCAACGGTTCGGCAACACGGGACTCGTAGGAGGTGCAGTCAGTATTCGGCGCTATCGCCACTGAGTGTGCGGCCTCCGTGGCGGGGTCCATCCACCCGTCCACAGATGGCACGATTTGTTCCGGATTGAGGGCTGGAGTAGTTGCAGGTGTGATCTCCCGAACACAGCCCGACGGCAGAGCTAAATCATGCTCGTCGTGATTGTGCGGCGTACCTGACATGGGCTCGAATCCGTCAAAGATCGAGTCTCCGTGGATGTTGGCAGTATAGTTTGAGTTTCCAAACCTGACCTGATGGCCAGGGGCGTAGCTATCGATCTGCTCCAGATGGCCAAGCAAGTTAGCCCGTTGTACGAAGCCGCCGAACATGAAGATCTGTCCGGGGAGGAAAACCTCACCCTGGATCGCGTCGTTGCCGATGATCGAAGGAGCCATCAAGCCTTACAGTGAAGGCACAGTGGAACTCTCAATGATCAATGGCGATGAGTCCGGTGCGCAGATTGTCAGTGTCAGAGTGGAACTCTCAATGAAAGCACCAATGTCGGTGTCAAAACCGGCGGATCTCGGGTAGGGGGTCCCGAACTGTGCGTCTAAGGCGGATGGTAACAGGAGGCGGGGGACACAATGTTTACCCAGGTTCGGGCCCTCTCGATGGAGGTAATACCCTACTTCCTGCTTGATTGATCTTGATGATATGAGTATTGCAAGAGTTGATCTACCACGAGATCGTAGAGGCTAAACCCTAGAAGCTAGCCTATGGTATGAGTGTTGTTGTCCTATGAACTAAACCCTCTGGTTTATATAGACACCGGAGGGGGCTAGGGTTACACAGAGTCGGTTACAAGGGAGGAGATCTTCGTATCCGTATTGCCAAGCTTGCCTTCCACGCCAAGGAGAGTCCCATCCGGACACGGGTCGAAGTCTTGAGTCTTGTATCTTCATAGTCCAACAGTCCGGCAGAAGTATATAGTCCGGCTGTCCGAGGACCCCCTAATCCAGGACTCCCTCAGTAGCCCCTGAACCAGGCTTCAATGACGATGCGTCCGCCTCGCAGATTGTCTTTGGCATTGCAAGGCGGGTTCCTCCTCCGAATACTCCGTAGAAGATTTTAAACACAAGGATGGTGTCCGGCTCTGCAAAACAAATTCCACATACCACCGTAGAGAGAATAATATTCCCACAAATCTAATCTGCTGACGCATTTTGCCGCATGACATCACACCACGGCCCGTTCATTATTCGAACCGTTTTTCACAACCAGCCGCTGCACATATCGCGAGGCGGTTTCCTTGGCACATCTTGTCGAAGCAGAGATCGTGTCCCCTTATCATGAGATTCTCATCAATACGGATGTGGGTAACCCAACCGCGCCATCAATTATAGCACTTGGGGAATAAGCGATTTTACCAGGTGAGTGGGGAGGCGCATCGCCTCTTCCGCCCTTATAAAGGAAAAAGGATTCACTCTTTTCACCCACGCCTTCTCCCTCCTTGCTCATCCACTCTTGTGCACTCGAGCTCCAGCGCCCAAGTTCGCGTTTTCCTCCTCAAACCACTCCAAGCATGTCCGGAGCGGGAGGCAAGTGGATGGTCTCCTCCGTCACGGAGAAGAACATCACAAAGCTACGGGGAGCCGGATATCTAGCCGCGGATATCGCATACCGGCTTCCAGATGCGGGGCAGATCATCCCTACGCCAGAGCCCCATGAGAGGGTAGTTTTCCTTACCCACTTCGTACGCGGACTGGGATTTCCCCTCCACTCGTTCATCCGCGGGCTCATGTTCTACTACGGGCGGGATTTCCACGATCTGGCCCCCAATTTTATCCTCAACATCTCGGCGTTTATCGTCGTGTCTGAGGCCTTCCTCCGCATCAGGCCCCACTTCGGCCTATGGCTGAAGACCTTCAATGTTAAACCGAAGGTGGTGGTCAGTCAGCAAGCAGAGTGCGGAGGCGCCATGGTGGGCAAAATGCCTAACGTCACCTGGCTCGAAGGCTCCTGTGTGGAGACCATAGAAGGGTGGCAATCCGGGTGGTTCTACATCATCGAGCCGCGCGACACCAACTGGGTGGCGGCCCCCGAATTCCGATCCGGAATCCCCACGCGACTCACCTCCTGGAAAGAGAAGAGCCTGTCCTGGGGTTCCCCAGTAGAGCTGACCGGACTCCAGAAATGCATCAGAAACATGATGAGCATGAAAATCAAGCTCGTCAACGTGGTCCAGGTCATGCTCTTCCGCCGGATCCTCCCGTGTCAACGACGGGCATTCAATTTGTGGGAGTTCGACCCGGCCGAGCACCAGACGCTGCGAGAGCTCTTCGACACGACACACAAGGACGTCTGGAAGGTGTTGTTCAAGGGCGCCGAGGTACCTCCTCACCTTACCGAGGACCGCGGACTCAGCGCAAAGCGTCCTGCCAATCCGGTGAGTTTTTCATATCTCATAGGATGTTTATTTTCCCCGGTTTAATCATGTGCGGGATCTAAGCCTCCATGCTATTTAACAGGACTGGGTAGAGACAGCGGAGCAGATCGATTGCCCAGCTCCCCTGCCCGAAGATCCCGCAGATGCTCTCTTAACGGAGATGCTGGTTCTGGCGCCTTACGAGGTGCCGGTGAAGAAGGCCAAGAAGAAGGCCACGGGGACCCGAAAGGGTCTCCGGCGCAGGGTTATATCGGACTCATCGTCCGAAAACTCCAAGGTGCACTCCTCCCACGAAAACGAGGAGGAGGAAGAGGAAAGTTCTCCCCCCCCCCCCAGCCGGGGGGGACAAGAAAAGGAAGGCCGCCCCAACCGGGGAGGCCGAAGGGTCCAAGAAGGGAAGGACCCTCCTCCCGGACTGCTCCACGACCGCCGCCTACAGCGACGACGAGTGGTTGCCCAGGGACAAGCCCCTGGCGAAGTCGTAAGTATCCGGATTCCATAGTAATTCATGGTATGTTTTATTGCACTGCTTCTCATCACGCCGAACATGATTATGCAGTCCATCCCGAGCCCATATCGACGTATCTTCATCGGATGGTTCTTTGGACCCGTCGGATATGAATAGCGATTCACTTCCGACCGCCTCCACCCCTCGCCCTACGCACAACGTCGAGGTGTTGTCTCAAAGGGCACCGAGCCGAGGGGAGGTAGTCCTGGAGGCGCCTCAAGGCGACGTTCCGAACCCTAGGCGCAAGGGGAGCAAGAATCCCATGGGCTCCGAATTCGGCC
>NC_057796.1:378803466-378814607 GCF_018294505.1 Triticum aestivum
CGGTGGCCTCTGTCCATCCAGAGGCATCGGACAACTTGCTGGAAGCGCTTCGCGGCGCTTCCATTGATGAAGAACACCGCCTATCATGAGTGCGGTGGTCAAGAAGGTTCAGTCTGCCAAGAGCGGACTGACTGAAGCCTGTGCCAGCCTCCTAACAGGCTTTCAGGTAAGTGACCAGATTATAAGAGAATGTTACCTCATAGACACTAGCCCCTGATGCTCTGTTCGGCTTTTGCGAAGAAAGGCCGAATAGAGGATCAAATAATAACCGCAGGAGTCTAATCGAAATATGTCTATGTGCACATGCAGGCTTCACTGCTAGCCGCTGCCACACGTACTGCGGAGGTCGCCGCACTGAGGCGGGACCTTGAGCGGTCCAAGGAAGAGCTCGGCCTTGCCAAAAGGTAGCTCGAAGAGAACAAAGGTAAGTTATACCCCGTCTGTATGTTGATAAGAAAAAAACAAGGGTGGTTGCTTAGATCATAGGATCGTCATGAATTTTGCCAGGGGCCACGACCGAAGTGGAGACCCTGAAGAAGGCGCTGACCGAGGCTGAGGACAAGGCGGCCAAGGAGCTTATTGAGCGGGAAAAACAAGAGGCCCGGGTGGGCGTGGTGCAGCAAGAGCTCCAGGCTCTCGTCAAGAAACACGAGTCCTTGGAGCTTGACTCTAAGACGCAAGAGTCCGAGCTTGCGAAGGCCCTCGAAAGCGCACAACATGCTAAGGACGAAGCCCAAAAGGCCCTCCAGGAAATTGAGGCGGTTAAGAAGATAGCGACGGGTAAGGCATTCAGTATGCAAAGCAAGCATGTGAGAGAAAATTTCCTTTTACTTACCCGAGTTCGGAGCTCTCCAGGAGCGTTCGCAGATCTACCCCGCAGTGTATCAGATGCCGCGGAATTCTACCGGGCCGAGGAGGGGAGCTCGACGGAGAAGTTTTTCTGGTCTCAGTATACTGAGGCCGAACACCCTATGCCCTTGAGCGACCAGCTGAAGCAACTGGTCGAGCTCCACAAGGCGGCCGAACAGGCCATGAAGGGTCTTATAGTCTGGATGTGGCCTAGCGATCCCCTGCCTGATAGCTACTTTGGCCTGGTGAGGCGGCTTGTGGATGCCTGCCCGCGGCTTGACATCATAAAGCAGTCTGTTTGCATCGAGGGCGCGCGCAGGGCTTTTGCCTGAGCAAAGGTGCACTGGGCGAAGCTGGACCCCAAGAAGTTGGTGAAGGAGGGGCCGCCAGAAGGCAAGGAGCATCGCCACCCCGAGATGTATTATAATAGTGTCCTGAAGGGTTCTCGCCTTGTGGCGGAGGAATGTACTAAGGATGTAATATTCGAATGAAATGTACTCATGCGATCCTGTAATATGAAACGAGTTCATTTGTGCTATGCAACGCTTGTGAATTTAGAATATTACCTTCTGTGCGGCCGTTTATAAAATCTGAGAGTTGGCCAGTCGTCCGCTTCTGCCCCCATGTAACTAGTACGGAGGTGTTCGAGATAAACCTGAGCACTCTTTATCCCAATTTTGGGTCCTTCGAGGGAGGTGTTCAGCACAACGAACCAGGCAATCGGACTATAAGGCTTTATCACTCTCACTTAGCCATAGAAGTCTACAATTTTAAATTTTGGCGAAGCCCCTAGTATTCGGAAGGCCGAATTTGGGGCGCTATATACGCCTAAGTCGGGCAAGGCCGACTCCTCGCCTGAAGCGGAAAAGTCTTTAAGGACTTGAGACCTCTCGAACAGCGACCAGCTCTCGCCTTATCATGACAGTCAGTTTTCGGCTTTCTCTACTGAGGTGCTCGTCCGGAAGAACCGGGACACAATTGTAGTAGTTCTCCCAGCACTACCTTAGCCGATATTGCGGAACGTAAGGTACCAAAACATGGGAGCCGGGCAAACCCAACTATTGACCCAAGACATGATTCGGAGCTGATGCATATAATGCTATAAGTTCGGGGTGCCGCACTGTCAAAAGTGTTCGGACTTCTCACGTCGTATTATGGGGTATACTGAAGCCCCTGGCGTACTGGTCGTACCAGAATGTACGAGTGCAAGTTGTCGTAAATAAACAGACAAGAAAAAGAAAGGGTAATGCAATAATAGACTAATGTTATGCATTGTTATTTAAATAATACGTCGAAGCGTACTGATACAAGTAGTGCAATAAGCAAACAATAGGACTATTTGACATGTCCTATCCAAGGTAAGCTGCGTATGGGTATTAAAAATGTGTACTTCGATTGTTATCAGAGACCACCTGGGGACTCCCTTGTACGTCTTAGATTCTTGCCTCCTTGGTTGTTCCTTCCCGTAATGTGTCCAGCAATCAGACTGCCGGAAAGGGCTTCCAGAGAGTAAGGTCCTGAAAGAGAGGAAATGATAAAGGTATACAGCCCCTGGGGCGGTTGGGCCGCATTGTGGGACGTGCCCTGGTCGTGCCCCCGCCTGTGCCCATGGTATTTTTAGTGCGTAATTATGTACGCGCGGCACAGATTTCATCGCTTGACTGGGACTTGGACGGGGGCCGAATTGCTAGGCAAGCTCTGAACGTGCCAGGCGATCCTGTTGCAGGTTACTCCGGACTCACTTGAAGGTGTCCGGGGGCTTTATCGCCGAATTGGCGGTTTGCCTTAAAAGGCTGCTTTGTGCCTCAGCTGCGAGGGCCCAAGTGTGCTCCTCCGTGCAGAGCGAGCGTTCTGTGTTTCCATTGACTGTTATAACCCCACGAGGTCCTGGCATTTTGAGCTTGAGGTATGCATAATGCGGTACCGCATTGAATCTCACAAATGTGGTTCGCCTGAGCAGTGCGTGATAGCCACTGCGGAATGGGACGATATCGAAGATTAACTCCTCGCTTCGGAAGTTGTCCGGAGATCCGAAGACCACTTCCAATGTGATTGAGCCCGTACAATGGGCCTCCACACCTGGGATGACACCTTTAAAGCTGGTTTTAGTGGGTTTGATCCTCGAGGGGTCTATACCCATTTTGCGCACTGTATCCTGATAGAGCAGGTTCAGGCGGCTGCCGCCGTCCATAAGGACTCGAGTGAGGTGAAATCCGTCGATGATGGGGTCAAGGACTAGTGCGGCAGATCCACCATGACGGATACTAGTGGGGTGGTCCCTACGATAGAAGGTGATCGAACAAGAGGACCATGGGTTGAACTTTGGGGCGACTGGCTCCATCGCATAGACGTCCCTTAGTGCACGTTTCCGTTCCCTCTTGGGAATGTGGGTTGCGTATATCCTGTTCACCGTTTTCACTTGTGGAGGGAACCTCTTCTATCCTCCTGTGTTCGGCGGCCAGGGCTCCTCCTTGTCGTCGCTATGCAGCCCCTTGTCCCTATTTTCGGCATTCAACTTGTCGGCCTGCTTGAACACCCAGCATTCTCTGTTGGTGTGATTAGCTGGCTTATCGGGGGTGCCGTGAATTTGACACGAGCGATCGAGTATGCGGTCCAAACTGGACGGGCCCGGATTGCTTCTTTTGAACGGCTTCTTCCGCTGACCGGATTTAGAGCCGCTGAATCCGGCATTGACTGCCATGTCCTCGGCGTTGTCGCCGTTGTTGCGGCGCTTGTGTCTGTTACGACGCGGTCTGCCGTTAGTATCCTTTGTATCTGAAGTGCCATGACTTCTTGATGTGTTATTGCTGCGAGCCAGCCAGCTGTCTTCGCCCGCGCAAAAGCGGGTCATGAGTGTCGTGAGGGCTTCCATAGACTTCGGCTTCTCCTGTCCGAGGTGCCGGGCGAGCCACTCATCACGGATGTTATGCTTAAATGCCGCTAAGGCCTCTGCATCCGGACAGTCGACAATTTGGTTTTTCTTAGTTAGGAACCGGGTCCAGAATTGCCTGGCCGATTCCCCTGGCTGCTGAGTTATATGGCTCAAGTCATCAGCATCCGGTGGTCGCACATAAGTGCCCTGGAAGTTGTCAAGGAATGCATCTTCCAAATCCTCCCAACTGCCAACGGAGTCTGCTGGCAAGCTATTCAGCCAATGCCGAGCTGGTCCTCTGAGTTTTAGTGGGAGGTACTTGATGGCATGTAAATCATCACCGCGAGCCATGTGGATGTGGAGGAGGAAATCCTCGATCCATACCGCGGGGTCTGTTGTACCATCATATGATTCAATATTTACGGGTTTAAAACCCTCTGGGAATTCGTGATCCATTACTTCATCAGTGAAGCATAGGGGGTGTGCGGCGCCTCTGTGCCGGGCTACATCACGACGCAGTTCATATGAGTCTTGTCTACTGTATTCAGCCCGGCCGGATTTGCTTTTAGTGTATCCGGCGTGACGGTCATCGTCCCGCGTCGGTGCGCACCCCCGTGATCCGTAGATCGATCTTGCATGTTTTGCCTTGTTTTCCAATACGTCTCGCAGGTCCCGCGTGTTGCCCCGGGCCTTGGTATTTTTGTTTGATTGGCGGCGGGGTGCGAGTTGGACTTCGGGCTGAAATGCCTCTCTGTCTCGGCCACGAGGTGGCCGATCAGCCGCATCATACGCTGGTGATGTAGGTTTCAATGCTTCCTCCTCGAGGTGAGGTAGCAACCTGCGCTTTGGATAGCTCTTGGTTGGGCGCTCGAGTTCGTATTCCTCGGCTGCCAGGACTTCGGTCCATCTATCCGCTAGCAAATCTTGATCAGCTCGAAGCTGTTGTTGCTTTTTCTTCAGGCTGTTTGCTGTGGCTATAAGCCGGCGCTTGAAGCATTCCTGCTCGACGGGATCCTCAGGCACGACAAATTCTTCGTCGCCGAGGCTCACTTCGTCTTCGGAGAGAGGCATGTAATTATCATCCTCTGATTCTCCGTTTGTTGCCTATTCCGGAGGGCTAGCTTGTTCATCCTCCCGCTCGAGGTCTGGCTGGAGGGGATTATCATCGTCTTCGGCACTATCCGGAGCGTTATTGTCTCTTGTGCCGGTATCACTGCTTTTGCTATGGCGAGACTTAGAGCGGCGCCGCTGACGTCGGTGCTTGGGTTGCTTCTTGGAGGGATTATCCTCCGTTGTCTTGTCGCCATCCCCTTCTTTGGGGGTGTCCACCATGTATATGTCATACGATGAGGTGGCCGTCTAGCGCCCTGTGGGCGGTGGTTCTTGTTCGTCTCCTGCATCGTCGTCCATACCGTCGATGTCTTTGGAGCTGAAGTCGAGCATGTCGGTTAAATTGTCGACAGTGGCTACTAAGTGGGTGGTGAGTGGGGCGCGAATTTCTTCGTCGTCCGCATCCCATTCTAGCCGGACATAGTTCGGCCAAGGGTCTCCCGACAGGGAGAGAGACTTCAACGAGTTTAGTACGTCGCCAAAAGGCGAGTGTTGAAAGATATCCGCGGAGGTAAACTCCATGATCGGTGCCCAATCGGATTTGATGGGCACGGATACAAGCGGCTCGGGGTCCGTGGCCGGGGACGAATCCAACGGTTCGGCAACACGGGTCTCGTAGGAGGTAAAGTCAGTATTCAGCGCTATCGCCACTGAGTGTGCGGCCTCCGTGGCGGGGTCCATCCACCCGTCCACAGATGGCGCAATTTGTTCCGGATTGAGGGCCGGAGTAGTTGCAGGTGTGATCTCCCGAACACAGTCCGACGGCAGAGCTAAATCATGCTCGTCGTGATTGTGCAGCGCACCTGACATGGGCTCGAATCCGTCTAAGATCAAGTCTCCGCAGATGTCGGCAGTATAGTTCAAGTTTCCAAACCTGACCTGATGGCCAGGGGCGTAGCTATCGATCTGCTCCAGATGGCCAAGCGAGTTAGCCCGCAGTACGAAGCCGCCGAATACGAAGATCTGTCCAGGGAGGAAAACCTCACCCTGGATCACGTCGTTGCCGATGATCGAAGGAGCCATCAAGCCTTACAGTGACGGATCACGTCGTAAGTGAGAGGCATGACCGGCGAGGATCCCCCCTCTAGACTTGCTGGATCCGCCCTTCGTCACACCTTGCCGGCATTCTAGATACGGATATGTAGATCTCCTCCCTTGTAACCGACTCTGTGTAACCCTAGCCCCCTCCGGTGTCTTAACCCTACTCGTTGAAGTCTCTCTTGACCCCCTACCCGAGATACCATACGGCACTGCTGATCGAAGGAGCCATCAAGCCTTACGGTGACGGCACAGTGGAACTCTCAATGAAAGCACCATTGATCCAGTAGAGCTTCGCTGGAGAGTTTCGTCAGCACGACGGCGTGATGACGGTGATGATGATGCTACCGATGCAGGGCTTCGCCTAAGCACCGCTACGATATAACCAAGGTGGATTATGGTGGAGGGGGGCACCGCACACGGCTAAAAGATCAATGATCAATTGTTGTCTCTCCAAGGGGTGCCTCCCTCCCCGTATATAAAGGAATGGAGGAGGGGGAGGGGGCCGGCCCCCTATGGCGCGCCCCATGAGGAGTCCTACTCCCGGTGGGAGTAGGACTCCCCCCTTCCAAGTAGGAGTAGAAGACGAGAGGGAAGGAAGAGAGGAAGAGAAGGAAAGGGGGGCGCCGCCCCCCCCCCTCCCTCCTTGTCCAATTCGGACTAGAGGGGGAGGGGGCGTGCGGCTGCCCTTGGCCGCCCCTCCTCTTCTCCCACTAGGGCCCAATAGGCCCAATAAACTCCCCGGGGGGGTTCCGGTAACCCCCCGGTACTCCGGTATATGTCTGAAACCTCCCGAAACACTTCCGGTGTCCGAACATAGTCGTCCAATATATCGATATTTACGTCTCGACCATTTCGAGACTCCTCGTCATGTCCGAGATCATATCCGGGACTCCGAACTACCTTCGGTACATCAAAACAGAAAAACTCATAATATCGATCGTCACCGAACTTTAAGCGTGCGGACCCTACGGGTTCAAGAACTATGTAGACATGACCGAGACACGTCTCCGGTCAATAACCAATAGTGGAACCTGGATGCTCATATTGGCTCCCACATATTCTAGGAAGATCTTTATCGGTCAAACCGCATAACAACATACGTTGTTCCCTTTGTCATCGGTATGTTACTTGCCCGAGATTCGATCGTCGGTATCTCAATACCTAGTTCAATATCGTTACCAGCAAGTCTCTTTACTCATTCCGTAATACATCATCCTGCAACTAACTCATTAGTTACAATGCTTACAAGGCTTATAGTGATGTGCATTACCGAGAGGGCCCGGAGATACCTCTCCGACAATCGGAGTGACAAATCCTAATCTCGATCTATGCCAACTCAACAAGTACCTTCGGAGACACCTGTAGAGCACCTTTATAATCACCCAGTTACGTTGTGACGTTTGGTAGCACACAAAGTGTTCCTCCGGTATTCGGGAGTTGCACAATCTCATAGTCATAGGAACATGTATAGGTCATGAAGAAAGCAATAGCAACAAACTAAATGATCAAGTGCTAAGCTAACGGAATGGGTCAAGTCAATCACATCATTCTCCTAATGTCTATGGTTAGGAAACATAACCATCTTTGATCAACGAGCTAGTCAAGTAGAGGCATACTAGTGACACTCTATTTGTCTATGTATTCACACAAGTATTATGTTTCCGGTTAATACAATTCTAGCATGAATAATAAACATTTATCATAAAATAAGGAAATAAATAATAACTTTATTATTGCCATTACGGCATATTTCCTTCAAGATTCTATGTTCATACCCAGTCAAGAAGAGAAAGTTACTCAAGATTTCTTGGACAAGGAGAGATATGGAGGGGGGAGGGCAGCCGTGAGACATAAGAGCAACTCCAATGCAGTGACCCAAACTGTCCGTCGGTGTTCGTTTGCGTCCGCTCGGATAAAAAACAAGGCCCACAAGCATACCCATTCCCATTTTCTCGTTCCGCGTTTGGTCGGACCCATTTTAGTCCCAAATTTGAGACTCAAATGGGTCCGAAGTGGATACAAAGTGAACATTTTCTGTGTCCTCTTCGTCTGGCTGCGTCCGCTGCATATCGATGCTGGCCCATCTGTCATCCAAACAAAAGGGCTCACTCACCCATCCCACCCATTTCTCTCTCATCCTTCCCTCTCTTTCTCGCTCACCCACGCCGGCGCATAGCATAGAGCATACCGCAGTGCCAGCGGAGTTGGGCACACCGACGGTGCAGCAGCTCTTCCTCCGGTGGGATCCGACGCCGCGACCATGCCGTCGGGGCAGGAGTAGTAGTAGTCGGCCACGCCCGCCTTCCTTGCTGGCTAGCCATCTAGCCCCGCCGCTCCTGGCCTCGCCTCGCCCGCGCCCGGGCGGCTCTCCTTGCCGCGTTCACCCTGTCGTGCCCGGCCTCGCCTCTCATGCGCCCAGCCGGCGCTGCTGGCCCCGCCTCGCCTCCCCCGTGCCATGCCCAACCTCACCTCCCTCGCCCGGGCCGGCGCTCCTAGCCACGCCCGACCTCGTCGAGCTCGCACGCGGTGGCCATGGGTGGCTGCCGACCTCCCCTCTCATGGGGCGGGCACGCCCGGCCGTGCCTGCTCTTATGCCCGCACTCGCCTGGTCGGTGCTCCTGGCCTCTCCTCGCCTCCCCATGCCAGACCCAACCTCGCCTCCCCATGCCAGACCCAACCTCGCCTCCCCGCGCTTGGCCTCGCCTCCCCCGCACACGGCCAGCTCTCCTGGCCGCGCGCGCCCGGTCTCGTCGAGCTCGCACGCAGGTGGCCATGGGTGTCTGCCGATCTTCCCTCTCACGACACGGGAGCCCATAGCCGTGCACGCTCCCGTGCCCGCACTCGCCCGGCCGCTACGCTCGAGCTCCGTAGCGTGGGTCAGTCGGCGGCTGCGCGCCGTCGCGGAGCGCATGCTATGGCATGCGGGAGCTCTGCGTCCCGCGTGCGTTGCATGTGGTGGCCGGTGCTGGCGAAGCCTCTGCGGCGAGACGCGGATGGCATGGGAGCTCACGGCTGCGGCGAGGCGGGAGCTCGCGAGTGCGCGGTGACGTGGGAGCGCATGGCAGCGCGACACGTATCAGGCGCGGGAACTCAAGGTGGCGGCGCAGGAGCTCGAGGCAGTTCACCCACCAGGTGTTTGATGGAATGCTGGGGCAAACATGTCATAAAATGCGTCTGCCCCATTGGGCGCACCGGCCGACCCAAATGAAAAAATGGACACGGGCGACCCAAACGGACAAAATTGGTGTCCTTTTCGGTCACCATGTTGGAGTTGCTCAACTCCAACACGGTGACCCATTTCGTCTGTGCGTGTCCGTTTGGGTCAAAACAGATACAAAAGTCGGCCCAACGTGCAGACCCAAACGGACGTGCGTCCGCTTTTTGTCTATCGCGCGACCCATTTCAAGCCCAAATTTGGGCCTCGTTTGCATCGGCGGAGACATGAAACGTACACACGCGACACTCGCCTACTCCTCCCCTGGCCCGTGAGTCGGTGGAACATTGCCCATTCCATCTTCCTCCCATCGACAACCAGCACACCTGGTCGCCCCACCCGTCGCCCCCGCCGCCCAGTTATGGTGCCCATGCCAGCCGTCCGCACCCACATATGTCCCCCGCAGCACGCCATCTTCCAACGTCATCACCACCATCGCCTTGCCCCACCTCCACCGCAGCATCCCCGACGTCGCCACCAGCACCACCTTGCCCCCGCTTGGCCCTACCTGAAGCGCACAAAGCACGGCGACCTCGCTCGCCAAATGCCGTCACGCTTGCCGGACACCGACAGTGCCTGCTACTAGGTCCCGGGGAGTCGCGAGGCTCTTCACCGGCCAGCTTCTTCGACGACGCCCACACGTTGTTCGACGGTTTGCCTGCAAGGTACAAATGGACTCCGTCGACAATATTTTTTCCACGATTGTTTTTGCGACTCGGATGATTCTTCATCCGACGATGAGGAGCTTGTGTCTGTTGTGTTGGTCATCCATGACCACCTTAGTAGGCAGCGGCTGATGTTCCAGGGCTTGATCCTAGGGCACACTCCGGCATTGAATTGCAAGAGAGAGAGTGGTCATTTCCTACTCTGGAAGGACTACTTCGAGACCCCCAACCTTCTCTTCAAACATCACCTATTCCGGCGCCGTTTTCGTATGGCTAGACATGTTTCAACCGTATCCGGGAGGGGGTGGTGGCATACGATAAGTATTTTGAGTGCAAGGAGGATGCCCTTGGAAAGATTGGCTTCTCCTCTTATCAGAAATACGCTGCAGCTATTCAGATGCTTGCATACGGAGTTCCCGGTGATCTCATTGATTAGTATCTCCGTATGAGTGAGTCCACGTGCCTACCGAAAAAGGGTTTCCCCCCGCTTTGTATTCCAAAGCAACCAACACCGAGTACAGATAACGCTGTGGCGAGCAGCACAACACACCAAAAGAAAAAGAAGAAGAAACAAATGCCAACCACGGCAGCTTGGCAAAGCGCGGATGACCCGCCACCGCGGCGCCCACCGAAAACAAAACACCACCGGCCGAGGCTCGGATCCGCCGCGTACCAAGAAGCACCTCCAAGAAGGAATGCGACGTCGATGACGCTGCTGCCCGGACGAGTCCTCAGGTTTCCCCGGGCACGCGGAGGGAGGTGGGGGGTGGATACCACCGACACGCTCCAGGGAGGAATGGTGGCACCCGCAGGTGTCACCGCGTCGGGGCCGAAGCCGGCAGGGATTTCTCCTGCATTCCAACCCCAACCGCCCAACCGAACGGAACCGACCCGCCAAAACCGTCGCCCACCACCATGCGCCAACGCAGTAGCGCCGCCACTCACGCCACCTCGCTACGAACACCACCACGAGGCCAAGAGGACCAGAGAGAAGCTCACCACGACGGGAGCAGCAACATTGACGCCGAGCGGGAGGGAACCACCTCCACCGCCATCGTGCGGGAGGCCCATGCCTCCGACACCGTCGCGGTAGCCGTCCGAACGCGGCAGCGGGGCATGCCGGGCCACCCCTGGCCCAGCCAGGCCCGAAGCACACCCGTTAAGCCCCGCCGGCCGCGATGCGGCAGGCCGGCGTCGTCGCCGCCGGCACCCAGCCACGCGTCGCATCTCCCCCGCCTCCTAGAAGCCACACCGGAGCCATCCCCGCCGCCGGCCCGCCCAGGCCCAGATGGGGCCCGAAGGGCCCAAATCTAGGCCGAGCGGACGACGCCAGATCCCGCCGCCGCCCCGCCCCGCCGCCCAGTTGCTCGCCTGCGTGCGCCACGGAGCC
>NC_057796.1:378815235-378847676 GCF_018294505.1 Triticum aestivum
GTATAGACTCCATCTATAGGTTCTGCAATGCTGTGAACTGTGATAGCAATGTTTGGCCTGAGTACTTGAGAGAGCCAAATGCTGCAGATACAGCCCGGTTGGCGATGAATACCAGCAGGGGATTTTCGGGGATGATTGGTAGTATAGATTGTATGCACTAGGAGTGGAAGAACTGCCCTTCTGCTTGGCAGGGGCAGTATAGGGGCCATGTTAAAGCTTGCACCGTCATATTCGAGGTCGTGGCTTCACAATATCTATGGATTTGGGACTCTTTCTTTAGCATGGCCGGATCTCACAACGATGTCAACGTGCTTCAACGCTCTTCGGTGTTTGCAAGGCTTGCAGAAGGCAACAGCTCGAAGGTCAATGTTGAGATTAATGGCCACAACTACAACAAATGATAGTACAGAGCTGACGGTATCTATCCTCACCGGACTGCTTTTGTGAAGACAATCCTCAACCCTGTAGGAGAGAAGATGAATATATTTGCCCAAGAGCAGGAGAGTGCTAGGAAAGATATGGGGCGTGCCTTTGGTGTTCTGCAATCTCAATGTGTCATCGTTCAGTATCCTGCCAGAACTTGGAGCACCAAGAAGTTGTGGGAGGTGATGACTGCTTATGTGATCATGCACAATATGATTATAGAGGATGAACGCCCGAAACATATCTACGACCAAGGGTTTCAATTTCAGGGTGACAATATTATGCTTGAACATGGAAGCGGCAACGTTTGCACAGTTCACCGAATTTCATCATCAAATGCGTGATTTGGAAACTCGCGTTCAGCTGCAAGATGATTTGGTTGAGCATATGTGGGCCCATGTTGGCAACCAATAGATGTCACTATCTTTTTTTTAATGTATTTGAGACAATTTAATTTTTATTTGGCCTGGAAACTATGAGATATTTATTTGGTTGAGATATTCATGTATTTTTTTTGAATTATGTAAACTAAGGTCAAATTTTTATATGTTTGCAGAAAAACATGATAGACCGTTTATGAGGACGAAAATGCATCTGTGTCTTGAGGCACGATCGACCCAAATATAGAAGGAAGCTATGAGCGAGCAGCCAACGAACAAAAAATGGAGAAAACGCGCGTGGACGACGCGTTGGAGTTGCTCTAACTCCGGGGGCTGCCGGGCTCCGTAGACTGCAGTGGCCGTTCTCTCATCTCCGCTTGCTCAACACAGGGCTGGTGCCTTGGTGCTTGGTGGGGAGTTGCTAAGAAATCTTCGACAAAGCATGTCTGATGTGGCCGCGCGGCTTCCTCTTGCGTCTTCTCCTCCGCGTGACCGCCGGCGCCACTGCCCGCCACGCCTGCGCGCGCGTCCACCCGCTCCTCGTGAAGTCCGGCCACGCTTCCGACACTCGCCTCGCCACCGCGCTCGCCGACGCCTATGCCAAGTCCGGCCTCGTCACGCACGCGCGCAGGGTGTTCGACGAAACGCCGCGCAGGGACCTCGTGCTCTGGAACGTCATGATCTCCTGCTACTCGTCCCATGGCCTGCTCCTCGACTCATGGGCCCTCTTCGCCTCCATGCGGAGGAGGCCCGGCCTCTCCGGCGACGGCTTCACCTTCAGTGCCTTGCTGAGCGCCCGCGCTCCTCCTTCTTCCCGCGGCCACCTCCTGGGGCTCCTGGCGCACGGCCTTGTTCTCAGGCTGGGCCTCCAGCTGGACCTTGTCGTCGCCACCGCGCTCCTCGACATGTATGCAAAGTGCGGCCGGGTCGCTGATGCTCGCTGGGTGTTCGATGCCATGCTGCTAAGGAACTCTGTATCCTGGAATGCCATCATTGTCTGCTATGGCCGCCATGATGGAGGCAAGGAAGCACTGCAGATTTTCGTGTCCATGCTCAGGAATGATGATGGCTGCTGTTGTCGGCCTGACGAGCTCACGCTTGCCAGTTTGCTTAGTTCCTGTGCCAACATGGCAGCTGCCTATGAGGCTACCCAGCTTCATGCTTATGCCCTCAAAAGGGGCTTACAAGGATTTCTGCAAGTAGCCAACGCTCTGATCATGGCCTATGGTAAGAATGGTTTTCTTCAACAAGCAACACAGACATTTGCCACCATCCATAGCCCAGACATAGTTTCATGGTCATCCATGGTTTCATCTTTCGCCTACCTTGGGTGTGCCAAGAGCGCAATCCATGTGTTTGAAAGAATGCTCCAACAAGGCGTGCGGCCTGACGGCATTGCGTTTCTTGGAGTTCTTTCTGCCTGCAGCCATGCTGGACTCATTCAACATGGCCTGAAGTATTTTCTTCTAATGACGACGGACTACCAAATTGATCCATGTCCGCAGCATCTTGCTTGTCTCGTTGATCTCCTAGGGAGAGCTGGCAGGGTTCAGGACGCCTACAACATTTTACTCAACATCTCCTGCCAAACAAACACTGATGTAATTGGAGCTTTCCTTGCTGCCTGCAAGACACGAGGCAACATTGAGTTGGCAAAGTGGGCTGCTGATAGGCTACTCGGTCTGGAGCCAAACGAGCCAGCCAATTACCTGCTTATATCTAATGCTTATGCTGCTGCAGGAGCTTGGAGTGAGCTTGCAAAGGTAAGAAGTTTTATGAGAAACGTGGGCGGCAACAAGGTGCCTGGTTGTAGCTGGATAGAAATAGGTGGAAAGGTTCAGACATTTGTCTCCAATGATATTTTGCTCCAACAATCAACAAATATGCGACAAATGATGGAAATTCTTGTTACATTCATGGAAAAAGAGAGCAATGACGATACTCTTTGTAAGGATTCAGATTTTATTTCAGAACGGTTTTGATGTCTCGGTAAAAAATATATATGGGTTAAACTGACATCTGCAATATATTGTGTCTGACCTTGTCAATGTGGCAATTGAACCATTCTAAGGTAACTTGAAGATTTCCTTATTACATGGTAGTTAGATCATTTCACCATACATTTTCTTTAAACTGAATGGATTGCCAGAATTGCCTGGAACAGGTTATCATAAAAATGAAGATAGGATACTAGAACCCTCAGGAAGGCAGAAAATTGTCTCTTGCTTATGCAGTTATGCTTATGTACGTATGTCAACAATCATATATTTCTGTCGAATCATAGATTTATCTTGCAGTGGTGCAAATCGATTTATTATTTCTCATGAATCTCCAGATGTTGTGCTAATATGAAAAAGTGAGGAGGGTTAGCAGGTAGATGAGGTGATCCGTGATCCTAATACGCCGCTTCTATCCCCGAGATGGCGACAGCTGACAGTCGTGTTAGAATACTTCTCGCCGCCGCGAGATGGTGGAGCGAAGACTAATCAGTATGTCGCTCTCCCTGAGCTCCTCTCTTCAGAATGTCACCTAAGACAACATGGCAGCAACTTAAGCAGCAGATTAGTACCCCACGAATCGAGCACTCTTAACTCGATCGATCATAATTGATGGACGACCGTTCTTATCTCAGTCATCATAATTGACGGACGATGATCGTGACCATGATGACTCTCTCTTGTGTGTGTGCTTGATGCCTGTCGTCCTTCGCCCATTACTGTTTTCTCAGGGGTGCTTGCGGTGCTCCATTTCTGGCTGGTTGCTGGAGGTTGGTAAGGCAGGTTCAGATCTGGGCTTTTAGTGCGATTCAAGTCTACAGGATTCAGATTTTATTTCAGAATGGTTTCGATATCTCAATAAAAATACATGCGGATTAAACTGACATCTGCAATGTATGGTCTCAGACCTTACCAGTGTGACAATGTAACCATTTTCAGGTAACCTGAAGATTTCCTTATTACATGGTAGTTACATCATCTCACCATATATTTAAACTGAATGGATTGCCAGAATTGCCTGGAACAGGTTATCATAAAGACGGAGATAGGATACTAGAACCGTCGGGAAGGCAGAAACTGGTCTCTTGCTTATGCAGTTATGCTTATGTAAGTATTTCAACAATCATATATTTCTATCGAATTGTATATTTCTATCGCAGTGCTGCAAATCGATTTATTACTTCTCATGAACCTCAAGATGTTGTGCTATAACATGAAAAGTGAGGAGGGTTAGCAGGTAGATGAGGTGATCTGTGATCCATGATCCTAATCCGCCACTTCTATCCCCGAGATGACGATGGCTGAGAGTCATGTTAGGATATTTCTCGCCGCTATGAGATGGTGGAGCGAAGACTAATCAGTATGTCGCTCTCCCCAAGCTCCTCTCCCCCGAATGGCGCCTGAGACAACATGGCAGCAACTTAAGCAGCAGATTAGTACCCATCAAATTGAGCACTCTTAACTCAACTGATCATAATTGACGGGCGACCGTTCTTATCTCAGTCATCCTAATTGACGGACGATGATCGTGAGCATGATGACTCTATGCGTGTGTTCTTGATGCCTGTCGTCCTTCGCCCACACTGTCAAGCTTGTGGTGCTCCATTTCTGGCTGGTGGCTGGAGGTTGGTGTGGCAGGTCCAGATCCGGGCTTTTAGTGCAATTCAAGTCTACAGGCTGTGTTGTCCACGCATATGACTAGTATTACGTCAGGGGCTAATCTGGCATGTAAGTGTTGGGTTCAAGTGAACGTGAACCCAATGAATTTTTCTTAAACTGACTAAATTGCTACTCCCCCTGTCCCACAATATAAACGTCTTATATTACGGGACGGAGGGATAGTACTTAGCACCATGTGTCACTAGTTAGTTTGAGCTCATACTTTTACTGGGATGAACCAATACTAAATTTCCCTGGCTGACTATTGCGTGTTGACAACCTATAAGCATCTCTTATGGGGTGCTTGATGGGAAAGCTATGGGTTTGGCTGCCCTATCCTACTATTCACTCTGGAGGTGGTTGGCTGAGGTATATCAATCTGCCTAACCCTACTTTTACTGTACTACCAATTCTAGCTTAAATTGCTTTCTATCTTCACATGACACTAAAGAAGCGGGAGACATAGTCAATATGTCTGCGGTAGAGTCCACAACCGATATGCACGCATTCTATTTCTAACTAAGGATTGCCATCTTTTACAAGATGAATTAATTCATTTGCATACATTTAGATATTAATAGGACATACAGTACAAAACTCATCAATGGTGTCTATGGTTTTCTTTGATGTGTGTGGTCTTTCGCTCTTTATTTCCCGGTGGGGCAAAGGATAAGATTAAGATTTCACGATGTAGAAATGATGTAAGTATGTGATAAACACAGATGAATTGTCTGTATGTGGGAGTCCAAGAGATCATGGGGATCTACCAAGTGGGGACGTGCCAATTGTCAGCCACTCATCCATTATTTGTCAGTCACCGCAGCAAAAGGACATGAGAGGCACTCGTCGACCTCTACCCTGCAACATACGTCAACTTGGTCCCAGCCACAATGTTCAACCAACCGTAGCTAGCTGGGCCAACTTGCCTATTCTTGGCTCAATCTCTGGGGGGGTGTTTTCTTGTAATATTTGTAGGTTGTATGTGTTAAATCTAGTTAAGTACTTTGTGTCCCTAGTCGTTTCTAAGGTTTACAATTAGAAGGCCAGTGTTGCCAAATCATTGTCGCGTGTCGGCGTATGCATGGATGATCACTCACTGTAATTTGTGTAATTTCTGACGCAGTTGTTGCATGTCTACAAGGTTTTGTGCTCGAAAAGAAGCAAGCTTGCTGATAGAGCGTAACGAAATCCTGTAGCGCACATCGATCCTGTGATGTAGCTTGAAAACTAGAATTGGTCATAAACAATTCCAGATTGTTTCTGCTCTTTTGAAACATGTGTAAGTTTGCACTACTTGTGTGTTACAAACAATGTGCTTCAAACTTACTTTACTAGATTGGGAAGTAAAAAAAATATGTTTGAAACGATGCTCCATGATAGATGACAAATAAAGCGAGTCATGTATGTTTTCCAGTTTGTCTATTTCATATTTTTTTTTGGCGAAATTGTTTGTCTACTCCATTAATTGTGGCACATGCATTAGCTATACAAGAGGTCACATGATGCAGCACTCGTCACAGATGGTCACTTTTACTGTGTGACAACGTGCGTGGAGCAGGATTGTGTGTACGAGTCTGGTCCCTTCTGGACATCTTCGCAGTTAAACTGTTTCCTCAATCCAAAACGTGAAATAATGCATCATTGATTGGTTGTCATCTTATCTCACTGGGTAGTGGCCTCACATTTCTTTGCTCATTTGTAGCTTGGTGATGGGACCACAAATTCTGGTTTTTACGTGTATATGACGAGGCGAAATATAATGCTGAGTATGTGAGTAACTGCTTCGGCGTACCTTATGTACTATGTCCATCCTTATTTGTGTAGAGAACGAAAGTCGATTTGTCTAGATTAAATATCTTAACTACATGTAAGTTTACATGCCTCGTCCGTTCAAAGGAATTTCACGAACTATCTGAGTAGTTCTCTTATCCCATATATTGGCCTAGGCTTGGTTAAATCTTTGCGCTGCCAGAGAACTAATGTGAACTCAAATCAGTGTGTCAACTATGTCGTGCTTATCTTTCTTTAGTCATCACTTCGTTTTGTCATGTCAAAGATTGAAAACCATGGGCATAACACATGATGAATTGATTGGTATCATTCTCATGTGCTTGGTACCTACTTAGAGATGCATCCTAAATTTGGGGGAGATGATTGCATCATGTATGACTAGGATGTTGGGAAGTGCAAATTGGGGTCTGTTTCTATGCCATACAAACAAGGTAATATTTCAGAGGTCTTGCGGTACCTTGTGTGTACCAATGGATCAATGATATATAACAAATCTATTCTTAATTTAGCGTCATGGAATTTTTGTGAAAAAACTATCAATTTGGGTGGTCCTTTTCCTAGAAATATGGTGATAACCATGGGAAAATATTAAAGCACAAAATTTTCTCTAAATTCACAAAAAGAAAAGTAATTGTAAATCGTGAACAACTTTTGGATATACCTTTTTGGCCGCCTATCATTAGCTCTCTTTCTTCTTCTCCCTTAAATATGTCAACCTCAACTCCCACACCGTGTGAGGCAGAAAATGATAGAAAGGGAGAGAGATATATAGAGGGAGAAAATGTGCCAACTGATGAGTCCCTTGCTTTTATGCATGCACCAACTAATCATAGAATTGGGCCATAAGCATCGGTGCTCAGTGGTGCTTGCCAGTTTGGAAACGAGGGGCGGGAAATGACAAAAAACATATAAATATGTTAGAAGTTCACATGAAAAACAGATGAATGAGAAAACACATAATTTTTCACAGCGAGCCGTTTGTAACGCGGGAAATGAGGAAACACAAGGACTCTCAATAGAGTAACTGGCATGATCTTGCAAGGGATAAACATGTTCATCTCAAATTTCTTGCTTATTTTTATTCCGAAACCACATGTCCTACGTGAATAATTGTTCACAGTGATTTCTAAGAACAATAAATTACACGAAACAGGATAGCATAATGAGTCCAGACGGGCCCCACATGGCATAGGCGGATAAGAGAGAGAGAGAGAGAGCCCACGTTCTCGACCACAGCGGTATCGTGCTTTACCTTATCTGCCGCATTCCCTCCAACTCATGTTGTTATACTGAGCAAACCAAACTTATTCGTCTCGAAATCTGCACCAGATCGAGCTCAGCAACGCGAGCCGAGCCGGAGGCGTTCGTCTGCCCGGGGTGGCGCCATGCGGATCCGCCTCTTCCTCTGAACCGGGCAAGCGCGAGCCGCCTTCCTCCTCGTGCTCGACGGCGGCGACGAGCGTCGGTGGCCGCATAGCAAAGTCCAGCAACGAGCAGGTGATTCGGCGCCCCGCGACGAGCGCCTGAAGGCGACGCTCCGTCTGTCTAATTGCTTGCTTGACGCTCGATTTGCCTCCGGCTCGACTGTACTCTGCCTTGCTATGATCTTGATGGTTCCTAGCACACCTTTTCCCTGTGAAATTGAAGCGTTCTCACCGGAATCTCCTGCGCTTTCTTCAGGGTTTCATGTAGGGGAGGGCAACCTGTTCCCAGCCCTCGATTTCCACCGGAGCGTGCGAAGTCCAGTCGGCAGCAACGGCGACGCCGGTGGAGGCAGCCGCGGGCACGGCAATGCCGGTTCCTCTTGCCCCTTACCCAACCCCTCCTGTGCCCTTCACACCACCCGCTCCCAATGCAGGTATGGTCGCCGGCTGGGTACTGCAGGAACGGAGACGGCTTTGGCAACCCTTTGATGCTCCCCTTTTTTGTTTTTTGAGAAACTATTATTTGATTGATGTTTCTTAGCTACCCAAAAAACGAAGATGTTAACGGCATAACGTTCTGGCTTCTTCATGATTTTTGGACTAAAAAGTCCATAGGAGCTGATTTTTCATGTTGCAGTTCCTTCTGCTGTTTTTATTCTCCGAATTTCTGATAGAACAGATTAAGCCCGAGATACTCTATCAACTAGGCCATAGATGTTTCTCACCTGATTTTGCTGTTGCAATGCCTTTCTAAAATGTAACTTTGGGTTATTGGTAGGTGAGCTTCAGCCGCTGAAATTTCATAACTAAGGTTCCATGCTTGTGCAATTTCAGGGGCTCAAAGCCAACTTGTCTGCTCTGGGTGCCGGAATCTGCTCATGTATCCTGCCGGCGCAACGTCGGTCTGCTGCGCAGTTTGCAGTACCGTGACCGCTGTTCCGGCTCCCGGTATGCACATCAATCTCATTTTGCTCATCAAAGATTTGTAAGTAATGTGGCAGCTGAACATTGAGTTCTATATTTACAAGATTAGTAGTATAGAAGACAGTAGCGTGCATTCTAATCGACTGCGACAAGTTACATTAGCTGGAAACTATCCTCAAGTGCAGTTCTCTGAATATATTTTCCACCCTGATTCGGTGTAGGGACTGAAATGGCGCAGCTAGTTTGCGGAGGATGCCACACTCTTCTCATGTACATACGCGGCGCCACAAGTGTACAGTGTTCTTGCTGCCACACTGTCAACCTGGCAATGGAAGGTACATGGACCAAAGCTTTTCTTTCTCTCTCTCTTCCCGGGACTTGCAAGTGGGATATGCTGCTGGTTTTGATTCCCTTTTCGAAACGATGTTGACATTGATTCGTGTATGTAAAATCCTCCTTCTGGGCAGAACGTATTCTGAGGTTGGAAAAGCTCTAGCAATCAGTCGATAACCGTTAACATCGTAAAATTGGCTTATCCTGAAGTCGCACTCATCAAAATTGGACACTAGGATGTATGCATTTGTTGTGATGCAGAAAACAAAAGGTTTGACAAGGATCTCCCAGATCTACCAAAAGTTTGATGAATATATCTCTCCTAGTTTTACCATAAGTCTGACAAACATGTCCTACAGTTACTACTGAACGATTCACAAACACAAAGATTGAAAGGTACCACTAGCATTGGGTCTTGACTTCTGAAGATGCTCCACAGGTTCTAAGAACTCAGAAGGATGAGTGCATAGAGCTGATGTGTGCTCATCAAATCTCAAATACTCTGAATGACAAACTCTATCTTGTGCTTGGCCGCAGCGAATCAGGTTGCGCATGTAAACTGCGGGAGTTGCCGAATGCTGCTCATGTACCAGTATGGCGCGAGGTCCGTCAAATGTGCAGTCTGCAGTTTCGTCACGTCAGTTGGGGTAAGTATTCATTATCGGAGCTGTCAATCCTAGCACGCGACAAGAGCATTTGCTCTTTTTCTGGATTTTTCACATCATTTAATTGGCATTGCTGTTGAGCGACCTGAATTTCACACCAACCATACCTGAATGCGTTACTTCTTTACCCTTTTCAGGCATCATCGGGTGCAGAGCAGAAGCCCAGCAACTGAACTCCTGCAACTTTATTTGGGAAGCAGCACCCCGGAATAAGAATGCTTTGAGTGCACATGTATAGAGTTCTTCCCAGAAGCAATCTCTTCCTCCCCTCTCCATTTCCCACCTTCGTTGGACCTGGCGAGCTTGCGGAATAAACAAGAGTTTTTGGTAATACATAGTGCTCAAAATTCGTCGAATCATCTGTGTAACTGGATCAGACAGATATATGAACCCACCATGTTTATGTTCAATCCTAGCTTCTTTTACTTGTGTTTTATTTATATTTATTCAGATTTTTTTTCTCCTTGTGGTTATCTGAAGAATTTCTGCCGACGCGCCTTTGTCGTGGCAGTTCTTGAACCGAACAATATTATTACCGCCAACATGATCAGGAACAGTTCACAAACACATACAAAGTCCAAATGCTGCATGATTAGGGTGCGCAAACACATCAGATGGGAGTTGAATGGTGGACTCTGGAGGAGAGTTGATGTTGATTGCCATGGCACACAGGATTGGGTGAGTGTTGGGCACCATCACTCTGACTCTTGTCCAACTCTGAATCTCTGATGGCCTCTCCCAGCCAGCAAACAGCTTATGGTGATACGATGGCATGTCATGCATCTGGTCTGAGACTGAGAAGGACTGTCAGTCCCTGACCACTCTATCAATGGACCCAATTATTGCCAGGAAAGGTGCGCGGAAAAGTTTAGAGAACAGAACACAATGATGTAAAGGCGTAGATGGTGCTCGGTCGCGTCAGCACTCAGTGGTGCCTGCTGCTAGTCACAGTTCAGGGACATACTCGTACTACTGAATAGCAACATCACTATTCATGTGTTAGAATCATGTGGACCAAAGGAGACCTAAGGGCATGGCCAATGCTCCAAGTTGGACGGCTGCTCCATAGAAAAAGCTGATGATATGGAAGAGAGAGGGGGGGAAAGCTAGTGCTTGAAGAGAAGAATGGGATCTTGCAGAGGAGGCCGGTGCTTCATCCAAAAAAGTGAAATAAAGCAAAAGAGAAGAGCTGGTTGTGAGAGATGTGATGCATGTGTGAAGGAAAAAGTAAGAGAGATGCTAAGGAAAATGATGGAGATGTGGTCCGGCCAAGCTATGGCTGCTTTGGGGATAGAAAAATTATACAGTGGTTTCAACCTACATGGCAGATGGGGCAGCTACATGGTGCTGCCTCCATTGTACATGCCCTAATGAGTCTAGGGGCATACTGCAGGATTGGTGGGTATCTCAGCTGTTGTTTATCTGGTGGACCGGGACTTTGCTCACTGCATCAAGTTACAAAAACAACTGGAATAACTTTTTTTAAGGGGTAATAAAAAAAACTGAAAGAAATACAATGGCATAGATAACACTGGTATCTAACACTACGTCACAATAATACAAACCACAATTCACAACACCAGTGGAGATATTTTAGGTGCTTAGTATTTCTAGCGCAGGTCGTTGGGTAGCGACTAATCACATACCACCTGCGATTGCTATGTTTCATATGGGTCCAACCCAAGTAGGCTTCTACGGGAGATTTGAACCTTCCAAGGATGGGTTTTATGTGTTATTCTCTTGTTTCGCTTTTCTGGTTTTTCATTTATGTTCTTTTATCTCGCGTGGATATTTTCCAAATTCATGAAAACAATTTGAAACCGTGAACAGTTTTTGAATTCACAAACATTTATTCAAATTCATGATTTTTGACAAAATCATGAATTCACAAACATTGTTTGAATTCATGAACATTTTTTTCAAAATCATGAATTCATCAAAACTTTTCAAAATCAAAAGCATGAATTCGTGAACCTTTTCTTTTAATTCACGAACATTCTTTGAAATTCCTTAAATAATCGAACTCACATTTTAATAATTAATTAACCTTTTGTAAAGTCATGAACATTTTTTTAATCTGGTTTCTTAAAGGCACGACTTTTATAAATTAGGAACATTTTTTACATTCGTGAATAATAATACAGATTTTTTTAAAATTTCATAATCATTTTTTTAAATCAGAACATTTTTTAAAATCGTAGAACAATTTTCAACTAATTAAATTTTTACAATCCATCAATATTTTTAAAATTCATGAGAACGGTTTATTTTCAAAACCCGGAGATTTTTAGAAGTTAAAATAAAATATAAAACACTAATAAAAAAAGGAGTCTCCATGCGCCCACACATGGGCCGGCCGAAATCATTAGTGAGGGGCGTGCGCGCTTTGGGAGCGGACTAGTCGGAGCCCTACAAACTGGGCCGGCCCTGTTTTACAACCGTTGACATTTTTTAAAAATCCGAAAAAATCGAAAATAAATTGTGAATACGAAAATGTTCATAAAATAGAAAAAGGGTTCATAAATTTTGAAAAAAGTTCACCGTGATCTGAAAAAAAGGATCACAAATTTTTAAAAAGTTCTAAGATTTTGAAAATTAGTTTACTAATTTGAAAAAAAGTTCATCTATTTTGAAAAAAAAAATCACAAACTTGAAAAAAGTTCATCTAATTCGAAAAATGTTCACGAATTGAAAATTAGTTCATCAATTTTACAAAAAAAGCTAAATTGAAAAATTTTGCGCATTTATCATTTATCAAAAAGAGTAAGAATAAACAATAAGAAAAAGGAAAAAAAGAAAAATTTAAAAATAAAAACCGAACAAAGTCGTTCGAAAAAACAGTAAGTACATCAACTAAATGGAAGGTAATCAGTCACGTCCAAAGGAGGTGGCTGGGTGGTTATCGTCGCCCCAAAATTTAATTGAAAACTTCTATAATGAATAGTACCTAATGCGTGGGCTTTAAGTTTGGCTCATCACCGCCTTTCATAAAAAAAGTTGCCATTTTTGTTTTTCAAGTTCTAATGAATTTCTAGACATACCAAATTCATGTTATATGTATGTGCTAATTTGTTCTTAGTTTTTTAGTACTTTTTGAAAGTGTCAACCGAACTCGGGTGGACATGAAGCCCCCCCCCCACCCCTCCCAAACACCAAACGTTGGGGTTTGAACCCAGACCAAGGGCATCATAATTCTGGCAATCCGTCGTTCTAAATTGATTATAATCTTGATATGTCATTTAAAATTCTAGTATGAACATCTTTTGTGAATATTGATGAAAGACGTATGTACTTCACACACAAGTAACTAATGCATTATTACACCCTTTTTCCCAAAAAAAGTGTACTTACTTTTTGTGTAAATTCTCATACAATAGTCGCGATTATAAAATGACAATGCTTTTACGTATGAATATAATGGTCACTATTTTATGTAACACAAAATCACACATTTATTGGACAAACAGCATGAATTCATGTAGTAAAACTATGTCTTATATCATTGGTGTAATTGTTGGTCAATGATACAAAGTGAATGGTGATGGTATAAAAAAATGCGAAATAGAGACATACCTTCCTTAAAATTGCATCGTCGAGGCGGCCAGTGGGCGCTGTTGAAAGCACACCCACTCCCTTGGTGGTTTTGGTAATTCATTTCAACATACATATTGTTGGACTAATGTTTTCCTTGAGTATATTTCAGGATAAGTTCAACCTAGGCACAACTTTGGAAAGTGAATGTGGACCCCTGAAGATACTAAGGACAAGTTTTGGCCAAACCTCAAGACTTCATTTTATGTTTAAGTGGTCCAAGATTACATTTAGTCAATAGGTATGCCAATAGTATAAAAAGGGGATGTGGTTGATGATAATGGATTCACTCCTCAAGTGCTTAGAGATCAATCACCAAAAGCCTCATTCAAATTCTCATATTCCACTATGTCACAAACCTTAAGTGAAATTCGGACTCACCGGAACAGATACACCCTGAGTCACGGAGCCATTCATGATAAGCCATTTCCTAAACCCTAGAACTCCAGTTCCACCAAAGAACACTTGCCAACCTTTTGTTGCCAACTAAAATTCATTCCAAATTTTTGAACGGTTTCAGTCGCTGACACCGAAGTGTGTAAAGTGATTAGGTCATTACAACTCGGAGCCACCGACGTTTTCACCCGGTCTCACCGAAACGCCTAAAGTTCAAACATTTTGTACCGATCGGTCTCACTGAGTGGTTTTGGCCCCACCGAGTAATGCATAAAGGTGTGCAACGATTGGATTTTTGGTGATGTCTATATACACCCCACCCACTCCACCGAACTCTCAAAGAGCAACCAGAGCGAAGCATACACATTCCATATCCATATTTCTGAGAGAGAGAGAGAGAGAGCTCCTGATTCTTGTGTTGAGATCAAAAGGATTCCGCTCCAACCATATAACCTTTGATTTGTAGTCACCTCATTACTTCCCACCCAAACCCTCTCCTAACCTAAAGCCAAACTCTGTGAAAGAGTGTTTCAATGTGGAGGAGATTATCTTTTGAAGCACGAGAGCAAGGAGTTCATCATCAACAACCCCGCCTATTATCTTTTCGAGGGCTGTGCCTGCTAGATTGGCTAAGTGTGCTTGGGAGTCTCCAAATCATGTGGAGAAACCAAGAAGTTTGTAAGGGTAAGGAGATCACCTACTTCGTTTGTGAAGATCTATCCCGAGTGAGGTTAGTCCTTTGTGGGCGTAAGCCATGGTGGGATAGGCAAGGTTGCTTTTTCGTGGACCCTTTGTGGGTGGATCCTTACGTGGACTCAATTCCTCCATGGAATATCACAACCATTATCCTTGAGATCATTGATCCTTTAGATTGAAGCCTCCATCAACATGGGCATACGATAGCACCACCTATCAGAACCACGGATCAAAAATCATCTGTGTCAACCTTTGTTTGCAAATCTTTCAAACTGCTCTCCCTATTTTACTTTCACTTGTATGATTGCTATTTTTCGTTGCCCATACTCTAGATATGCATGTGTAGGGTGTACTTGCTGTTATCTAGCTTGTGTCAAGATTTGTCAAAGAATCAAGAAACATTAAAATTGCTAATTAAGCTTTGCTACTGTCTATTCACCCCCCCCCTCTAGACATCCCCTTTCGATCCTACAAGGGGTATCAGAGTTTTGGTATCCATTGCTTTGGCTCTACCACCTCAGAGAAGGATGTATTTGTCTACTTTGAGGAGTCTTAGTTGTAGAGTTCCTATTCTCAATGAAGAGTACTTTAACTTTTGGAAAGATGAAATGCTTGATATATTTGATGGTTTCAACTTGAGTGAGTATATTCATCGTACTTATGCCCCCCGGTTGATCACTTGCACCCAACCCCTAAGGAAGAACTTGACATATGCTTCATAATTTAAGAACCATAAATCTTTTTTTTTTGAGAATCAAGAGTAAACAATTACTCAAGATGGTTGCTACACTCCTTACGCATCATGTTTCGTATATTTTCTGGGACTCCGTCCTTGAGTTGCAGGTCTCCCATTCTCCTTGCTTCAACAGCAATTTCATGCGCCAGGGCATTGCATTCCCGCCCAGCAAACGAGACCGAATGCGACGCAAACAGAGTTAGGGTAGCCTTAATGTCTTGGATCACAGCGAACCAAGGGGACAGACAGGGAGTAGTGGCCATCAGTTCCTTGGTGATCGTCTGGCAATCCATTTCCATTTCCACCGGGCCCCTATACACTGGCGCCAATGCTTGCAGGCCAATCAGAGCAGCCTTGGCTTCCGCCTCTTCCACACTTCTCGATGTCGCCAGTTGTTTTCCCATGCACATGACGACCTGCCCCCTATGATCTCTAGCGACAGCCCCCGCCCAAGAAGCACCATTGTCAGGTAGGAACGCTGCATCAGAATTGATCTTGACCATTCCTACGCTTGGGGTGACCCGCTGTCTCAGTTTATGTGTCGTCTGTCGTGTCGTGTTAGTAGCAGCATGCCATGGGTTCTTCCCACCATCTGGCGACAAGGGAGCCTTCTCCATCTCTTCCTCGTACTACAGCAGGAAAAGAACATATTTTTTTAACAGGCTCCTTTCCATTCCCATGCACAATATCATCACCTAGATGCCAGCACCTCCAGAGCATCCTGAGAATCCTGGCTCTTATTTCCTCAGATTCCGGACACAATAGCAACTGAAGCCAGTCAGGGCTAGTTCAGCAAAATGTGTGATCAGGGCGGAGATCCCAATTTTCTCTAAGGGCTGCTCTCAAAGCTCTACTTTTTGTGCACTCTACTACATCATGAAACTCATCCTCCTCACTACAGCCGCATATGTTACAGATAGCATCCAATTCGAGTGTTCTTCTGAACTTATTCATCTTCGTTGCCAGAATGTTAGTGGCGATCCTCCATCCAAAAATTCTGACCTTTGGAGGGACATTTGCTTTCCATATGACATACCAGATGCTCCGGTCCCGAGCCTTGCTTGAAGAACTTGTTGGGGTCTGGGCTACATGAGCTTGTAGTGACGCGACAAGCTTATACACGCTCTGATAACCCACAAGTATAGGGGATCGCAACAGTTTTTGAGGGTAGAGTATTCAACCCAAATTTATTGATTCGACACAAGGGGAGCCAAAGAATATTCTCAAGTATTAGCAGTTGAGTTGTCAATTCAACCACACCTGGATAACTTAATATCTGCAGCAAAATATTTAGTAGCAAAGTAATATGGAAGTAACGGTAACGGTAGCAAAAGTAACAGTAGCAATTTTGTAGTGATTGTAACAGTGGCAGCGGTAAAGTAACTAAGCAAAGAGCAATATGTGAAAAGCTCGTAGGCATTAGATTAGTGATGGATAATTATGTCGGATGCATTATTCATGCAACAATTATAACATAGGGTGACACAGAACTAGCTCCAATTCATCAATGTAATGTAGGCATGTATTCCAAATATAGTCATACGTGCTTATCGAAAAGAACTTGCATGACATCCTTTGTCCTACCCTCCCGTGGCAGCGGGGTCCTATTGGAAACTAAGGGATATTAAGGCCTCCTTTTAATAGAGTACCAGACCAAAGCGTTAACACATAGTGAATACATGAACTCCTCAAACTACGGTCATCACCGGGAGTGGTCGCGATTATTGTCACTTCAGGGTTGCCGGATCATAACACATAGTAGGTGACTAATGACTTGCAAGATAGGATCAAGAACTCACATATATTAATGAAAACATAATAGGTTCAGATCTGAATTCATGGCACTCGGGCCCTAGTGACAAGCATTAAGCATAGCAAAGTCATAGCAACATCAATCTCAGAGCATAGTGGATACTAGGGATCAAACCCTAACAAAACTAACTCGATTACATGATAAATCTCATCCAACCCATCACCGTCCAGCAAGCCTACGATGGAATTACTCACGCACGGCGGTGAGCATAATGAAATTGGTGATGGAGGAAGGTTGATGATGATGATGGCGATGGATTCCCCTCTCCGGAGCCCCGAACGGACTCCAGATCAGCCCTCCCGAGAGAGATTAGGGCTTGGCGGCAGCTCCGTATCGTAAAACGCGATGAATCCTTCTCTCTCATTTTTTCTCCCCGAACGTGAATATATGGAGTTGGAGTTGAGGTCGGTGGAGCATCAGGGGGCCCATGAGGCAGGGGGCGCGCCTAGGGGGGTAGGCGCGCCCCCACCCTCGTGGATAGGGTGTGGGCCCCCTGGTCTTGATACTTTCGCTAGTATTTTTTATATATTCCAAAAATATTCTCCGTGAAGTTTCAGGTCATTCCGAGAACTTTTATTTCTGCACAAAAATAACACCATGGCAATTCTGCTGAAAACATCGTCCGTCCGGGTTAGTTCCATTCAAATCATGCAAGTTAGAGTCCAAAACAAGGGCAAAAGTGTTTGGAAAAGTAGATACGATGGAGACGTATCAACTCCCCCAAGCTTAAACCTTTGCTTGTCCTCAAGCAATTCAGTTGACAAACTGAAAGTGATAAAGAAAAACTTTTACAAACTCTGTTTGCTCTTGTTGTTGCAAATATGTAAAGCCAGCATTCAAGTTTTCAGCAAAGATTATGAACTAACCATATTCACAATAACATTTAGGTCTCGTGCTTACTCATATCAATGGCATAATCAACTAGCGAGCAATAATAATAAATATTGGATGACAACACTTTCTCAAAACAATCATAATATGATGTAACAAGATGGTATCTTGCTAGCCCTTTCTGAGACCGCAAAACATAAATGCATAGCACCTTTGAAGATCAAGGACTGACTAGACATTGTAATTCATGGTAAAAGAGATCCAGCCATAGTCATACTCAATATAAATTAATAGTAATGGATGCAAATGACAGCGGTGCTCTCCAACTGGTGCTTTTTAATAAGAGGATGATGACTCAACATAAAAGTAAATAGATAGGCCCTTCGCAGAGGGAAGCAGGGATTTGTAGAGGTGCCAGAGCTCGATTTTTGAAAAAGAGATAAATAATATTTTGAGCGGCATACTTTCATTATCAACATAACAACCGAGAGATCTCAATATCTTCCATGCTACACACATTATAGGCGGTTCCCAAGCAGAATGGTAAAGTTTATACTCCCCCACCACCAACAAGCATCAATCCATGGCTTGCCCGAAACAACGGGTGCCTCCAACTAACAACAGTCCTGGGGGAGTTTTGTTTGCAATTATTTTGATTTGGTTTGAGCATGGGACTGGGCATCCCGGTGACCAGCCATTTTCTCGTGAGTGAGGAGCGGAGTCCACTCCTCTTGAGAATAACCCGCTTAGCATGGGAGATACAGACAACCCTAGTTGATACAGGAGCTATTTGAGCATGCAAAACAGAATTCCATTTGAAGGTTTAGAGTTTGGCACATACAAATTTACTTGGAACGGCAGGTAGATACCGCATATAGGAAGGTATGGTGGACTCATATGGAATAACTTTGGGGTTTATGGAAGTGGATGCACAAGCAGTATTCCCGCTTATTACAAGTGAAGGCTAGAAAGAGACTAGGAAGCGACCAACTAGAGAGCGACAACAGTCATGAACATGCATTGAAATTAATAAACACTGAGTGCAAGTATGAGTAGGATATAATCCACCATGAACATAAATATCGTGGAGGCTATGTTGATTTTGTTTCAACTACATGTGTGAACATGTGCCAAGTCAAGTCACTCGAATCATTCAAAGGAGGATACCACCCTATCATACCACATCACAACCATTTTAATAGCATGTTGGCACGCAAGGTAAACCATTATAAACTCCTAGCAAATTAAGCATGGCATAAGCAACTATAATCTCTAATTGTCATTGCAAACCTGTTTCATTCATAATAGGCTGAATCAGGAATGATGAACTAATCATATTTACAAAAACAAGAGAGGTCGAGTTCATACTAGCTTCTCTCATCTCAATCAGTCCATCATATATCGTCATTATTGCCTTTCACTTGCACGACCGAACGGTGTGGATAATAATAATAGTGCACGTGCAATTGGACTAAGCTGGAATCTGCAAGCATTTAATTCAAGGGAGAAGGCAAAGTAATATGGGCTCCTGGTTAAATTAACAACAATGCATATAAGAGCCACTTCAACATTTTCATTATGGTCTTCTCCTCTCGACCCCCGAAGAAAAGAAAAGAAATAAAACTATTTACACGAGAAAGCTCCCAACAAGCAAAGGAAGAACGAGAAATCTTTTTAGGTTTTCTTTTAATTACTACTACTACAGGCATGGAAAGTAAACTAGCTAAAAGCTACAACTATTTTTTTTCTTAAGGTTATTCAAGCACACAAGAAGAAAGCAAGAAGAAGGAAAATAAACTAGCATAGATAGTACAATGAAAAAGTATGAGCACCGACAACTGGCATGAGTGTGTGAACATGAATGTAATGTCGGTGAGAAATACGTACTCCCCCAAGCTTAGGCTTTTGGCCTAAGTTGGTCTATGCCCATGGATCAAAGTTGTAGCTGGGGTCGTACTGAGATGCAGCAGCTATTGCCTCATGAGCTGCAGCTTGGAGGCGAGATGTCTCCGTCCTCCTCTCATACTCGTTCGCCTCCTCCCTGGTTATAATATATCTCCTTTTTGCCTGAAAGTCAAAGAAACCAGGAGCAGGGAGAGCAACATGGAAAATGCGACGCTTGTCAAAGATTAGTCGGTATTGGAGGAACTGTTCGTTCCTCTCAACAAACTGATGACGAACCATAGTATTATAATCTAAATAAGCAGGAGGCAGTTCCATATCATTTTCATGTATGGGTATCTCAAGATAATTAGCTACACGGGTTGCATAAATTCCACCGAACAAATCTCCACCAATACTATTATTATGCAACCTACGTGCAACAATGGCCCCCCAAGTTATATTGTTTATCTCCTAACACAGCACTCCTGAGAACACTAAGATATGGAACACACATGTGACATGCCTCATCCTTACCGTTTATGCATCTACCTATAAAGAGAGCAAAATAGTGTATAGCAGGAAAATGAATGCTCCCTATGGTAGCTTGTGTTATTTCTCTAGATTCCCCCACAGTGATATTGGCAAGAAAATCTTTAAACTCAGATTTGCGAGGTTCACTAGCACTACCCCATTGCGGGAGTTTACAAGCAGTATTAAAATCTTCTAAGTCCATGGTATAAGATTTATTATAAAGATCAAATAGGACAGTGTGAGAATTGCGTGAAGATGTAAATTTGAACCTTCTCACAAAGGAATCGGTTAGGTGATAATACTGAGGGCACTTATCTAGCATGAAGCCCTCGAGTTCAACATTACGCACATATGCGTCAAATTCCTCCTTAATTCCTGCTTGGACCATGAAATCTTCTGACGGCCATTCACAAGGCCTCACTTGAGCTTCTCTTGGTAGTTCATGGTCCAGCTCACATATTGCGGGCCTGGGTCCTTGCTTCCTAGAAGAACCACCTTCGTACATTTTCCTAAACATATTTCTTCCTCTGAAAAATTTCTGAAATTTTTAGTAACTCAAAATAAAAGTGAACCAAACTCAACAAAATTGATAGCAACTACTCCCACAAGTGCCTAGAGACTATATCATGCATTAGAACTACTTGGGACCAAATAAATTTGACATGCAAGCTCAAGAACAGGGTCACCTAGGCAGCAAAAATTTGCAATGAATAAAGCACTAGAACAAAAACTAATTGGACCATTGGAGAAGTCACATACCGAAGAACAATCCCCCAAAGCAGTTTTGTGAATGGAGCTTTGAGCAAGAAGATCGAAAATGGCAGCAAGATGAGCTAGAACTCGTGCTTGAGCTGGTGGGTGATTTTTTCTGGAGGGAGACGAAGTGTGTGGGTGCTGGAATAAGTGGAGGGGGCCACCAGGGGCCCACGAGGCAGGGGGCGTGCCTAGGGGGGTGGGCGCGCCCTGGACCCTCGTGGCCAGGTGCTGGCTCCCCCTGATGTGTTCTCAGTGCCAAATATTCTTAAATATTCTAGAAAAAAATCATATTTCAATTTCAGGGCATTTGGAGAACTTTTATTTTCAGGGTATTTTTTTATTGCACGGATAATTCAGAAAACAGACAGAAAATACTATTTTTTGCTTTATTTAATCTAAATAACAAAACGTAAAAGGAGGGTATAGAAGGTTGTGCTTTCTAACTTCATCCATCTCATGCTCATCAAAAGGAATCCACTAACAAGGTTGATCAAGTCTTGTTAACAAACTCATTCCGAATCGCATGAAACCGGAGAATTTTCAAATAGCACTAAGTTACCTCAACGGGGATATGCAGATCCCCAACAATAAGAATATCATATTTCTTCTTGACAGTAGGAAGAGGAAATTCAAAACCTCCAATAGTAATCGATGGAATTTTTCCAATAGAATTGATACTGTGGACTTGAGGTTGTTTCCTCGGAAAGTGTACCGTATGCTCATTACCATTAACATGAAAAGTGACATTGCCTTTGTGGCAATCAATAACAGCCCCTGTAGTATTCAAAAAGGGTCTACCAAGGATAATAGACATACTATCGTCCTCGGGAATATCAAGAATAACAAAGTCCGTTAAGATAGTAACGTTTGCAACCACAACAGGCACATCCTCACAAATACCAACAGGTATATCAGTTGATTTATCGGCCATTTGCAAAGATATTTCAGTAGGTGTCAACTTATTCAAATCAAGTCTATGATATAAAGAGAGAGGCATAACACTAACACTGGATCCAAAATCACATAATGCAGTTTTAACATAGTTTCTTTTAATGGAGCATGGTATAGTTGGTACTCCTGGATCTCCAAGTTTCTTAGGTATTCCACCTTTAAAAGTATAATTAGCAAGCATGGTGGAAATTTCAGCTTCCGGTATCTTTATTTTATTTGTAACAATATCTTTCATATACTTAGCATAAGGATTCATTTTAAGCATATCAGTCAAACGCATACGCAAAAAGATAGGTCTAATCATTTCAGCAAAGCGCTCAAAATCCTCATATTCCTTTTTCTTGGATGGTCTATGAGGAAAAGGCATGGGTTTCTGAACCCATGGTTCTCTCCTTACCGTGCTTCCTAGCAACAAAGTCTCTCTTATCATAACGTTGATTCTTTGATTGTGGGTTATCAAGATCAACAGCAGGTTCAATTTCTACATCATTGTCATTGCTAGGTTAAGCATCAACATGAACATCATCATTAACATTATCGCTAGGTTCATGTTCATCGCCAGATTGTGTTTCAGCATCAGAAATAGAAATATCATTGGGATTCTTAGGTGTCTCAACAACAGGTTCACTAGAAGCATGCAAAGTCCTATCATTTTTCTTTTTCTTTTTAGAAGGACTAGGTGCATCAACATTAGTTCTCTGAGAATCTTGCTCAATTCTCTTAGGGTGGCCCTCAGGATACAAAGGTTCCTGAGTCATTTTACCCCCTCTAGTCATAACTCTAACAACATTATCTTTTTTCTTATTATTTAATTCATTGAGCAAATCATTTTGAGCTTTAAGCACTTGCTCTACTTGAGTGGTAACCATAGAAGCATGTTTACTGATAAGTTTAAGTTCACCTTTAACTCTAGACATATAATCACTCAAGTGGTCAATCATATAAGCATTGCGTTTCAATTGTCTACTAACATAAGCATTGAAGTTTTCTTGTTTAACAATAAAATTATCAAACTCATCTAAGCATTGGCTAGCAGACTTATAACGAGGAATATCACCTTCATCAAATCTATAGAGAGAATTTACCTTTACTACCTATGTAGGGTTATGAAGACCATGTATTTCTTCTATATGTGGTAAATTCAGACCATGTATTTCTTCAATAGGAGGCAAATTCTGAACATCTTCAGCTTTAATACCTTTTTCTTTCATAGATTTCTTTGCCTCTTGCATATCTTCAGGACTGAGAAATAGAATACCCCTTTTCTTCGGAGTTGGCTTAGGAGTTGGTTCAGGAAGTGTCCAATTATTTTCATTAGTCAACATATTATTCAATAGCAACTCAGCTTGATCAACAGTTCTTTCCCTGAAAACACAACCAGCACAACTATCCAGGTGGTCTCTGGAAGCATCGGTTAGTCCATTATAAAAGATATCAAGTACTTCATTTTTCTTGAGAGGATGATCAGGCAAAGCATTAAGTAATTGGAGAAGCCTCCCCCAAGCTTGTGGGAGACTCTCTTCTTCAATTTGCACAAAATTATATATTTCCCTTAAAGCAGCTTGTTTCTTATGAGCAGGGAAATATTTAGCAGAGAAGTAATAAATCATATCCTGGGGACTACGCACACAACCAGGATCAAGAGAATTAAACCATGTCTTAGCATCACCCTTTAATGAGAACGGAAATAATTAAGGATATAGTAGTAGCGAGTTTTCTCATCATTAGTGAACAGGGTGGCTATATCATTTAATTTAGTAAGATGTGTCACAACAGTTTCAGATTCATAGCCATAGAAAGGATCAGATTCAACCAAAGTAATTATCTCAGGATCGATAGAGAAATCATAATCCTTATCAGTAATACAGATAGGTGAAGTAGCAAAAGCAGGGTCGTATTTCATTCTAGCATTCAAAGATTTTTTTCCTTCAGCTTAGCTAATAATTTCTTAAGATCATATCTATCATTGCAAGCAAGAAAATCTCTAGCAGTTTCTTTATCCATAACATAACCCTCAGGCACAACAGGCAATTCATATCTAGGGGGAGAATATTCATCATCACTTTCATCAATATTATCAGTTTCAATAATTTCATCCTCTCTAGCCCAAGCAAGTTGTTCATCAAGAAATTCACCTAGTGGCACGGTATTATAAAGCATAGAAGTAGTTTCATCATAAGTATCATGCATAGCAGAAGTGGCATCATCAACAACATGCGACATATCAGAATTAATAGTAGAAGCAGGATTAGGTGTCGCAAGTTTACTCAAAACAGAAGGAGAATCAAGTGCAGAGCTAGATGGTAGTTCCTTACCTCCCCTCGTAGTTGAGGGAAATTTTTTGGTTTTCTCGTCTTTCAAGTTCCTCATAGTGACCAGCAGATATAAATCCCAAGTGACTCAAAGAATACAGCTATGCCCCCGACAACGGCGCCAGAAAATAGTCTTGATAACCCACAACTATAGGGGATCGCAACAGTTTTCGAGGGTAGAGTATTCAACCCAAATTTATTGATTCGACACAAGGGGAGCCAAAGAATATTCTCAAGTATTAGCAGTTGAGTTGTCAATTCAACCACACCTGGATAACTTAATATCTGCAGCAAAGTATTTAGTAGCAAAGTAATATGGAAGTAAGGGTAACGGTAGCAAAAGTAACAGTAGCAATTTTGTAGTGATTGTAACAGTGGCAGCGGTAAAGTATTTAAGCAAAGAGCAATATGTGAAAAGCTCGTAGGCATTAGATTAGTGATGGATAATTATGTCGGATGCGATTATTCATGCAACAGTTATAACATAGGGTGACACATAACTAGCTCCAATTCATCAATGTAATGTAGGCATGTATTCCGAATATAGTCATACGTGCTTATGGAAAAGAACTTGCATGACATCTTTTGTCCTACCCTCCCGTGGCAGCGGGGTCCTATTGGAAACTAAGGTATATTAAGGCCTCCTTTTAATAGAGTACTGGACCAAAGCATTGACACATAGTGAATACATGAACTCCTTAAACTACGGTCATCACCGGGAGTGGTCCCGATTATTGTCACTTCGGGGTTGCCGGATCATAACACATAGTAGGTGACTAATGACTTGCAAGATAGGATCAAGAACTCATATATATTCATGAAAACATAATAGGTCCAGATCTGAATTCATGGCACTCGGGCCCTAGTGACAAGCATTAAGCATAGCAAAGTCATAGCAACATCAATCTCAGAACATAGTGGATACTAGGGATCAAACCCTAACAAAACTAACTCGATTACATGATAAATCTCATCCAACCCATCACCGTCCAGCAAGCCTACGATGGAATTACTCACGCACAGCGGTGAGCATCATGAAATTGGTGATGGAGGAAGGTTGATGATGACGACGGCGACGGATTCCCCTCTCCGGAGCCCCGAACGGACTCCAGATCAACCCTCCCGAGAGAGATTAGGGCTTGGCGGCGGCTCCGTATCGTAAAACGCGGTGAATCTTTCTCTCTCATTTTTTTCTCCCCGAACGTGAATATATGGAGTTGGAGTTGAGGTCGGTGGAGCATCAGGGGGCCCACGAGGCAGGGGGCGCGCCCAGGGGGGTAGGCGCACCCCTCACTCGTGGACAGGGTGTGGGCCCCCTGGTCTTGATTCTTTCACCAGTATTTTTTATATATTCCAAAAATATTCTCCGTGAAGTTTCAGGTCATTCTGAGAACTTTTATTTCTGCACAAAAATAACACCATGGCAATTCTACTGAAAACAGCGTCAGTCTGGGTTAGTTCCATTCAAATAATGCAAGTTAGAGTCCAAACAAGGGAAAAAGTGTTTGGAAAAGTAGATACGATGGAGACGTATCACGCTCCTTACTGAAAAGACTCCACTCCTCTCATGATGCCAGGCGATGTGATCCGCCACATCCGCTTGAGGGATTGCCAACTTGATTATTTCTTCCACGTCAAAATCATGGAAGATTTGTTTAATAAGTTCTGTATTCCACTCTTTCCTGTCCGAATGCATTAGCTGATTCACCCATCTCAATCTCGATTGTCTGATGAAAGAAGCCGTGTGAGGACCCTCTTTTTTAGGAATCCACTGGTCCCTCTGGATTTGTATGCTCTTACCATCTCCTAGTCTCCAAATTATGCCCTTTTTGAGAAGTTCCAGCCCTGCTTCTATACCTCCCCAAACAGGGGATGCGTTCGAGGCGAAGACAGTGTCCAGCAAATTCCTGTGCGGGTAATACTTGGATTTCATAACTCTTGCAAAAAGGCTGTCTGGGTATTGCATCCGTCTCCACCCTTGTTTTGCAAGAAGGGCTAGATTAAACAGATGCATATCCATGAACCCGATGCCACCCACCCGCTTAGGCCGAGTCATGTGTTCCCACGACATCCAGTGGACCTTCCAGTGCCCTTCCTTCGAAGGAAATATGCCCTAGAGGCAATAATAAAGTTGTTATTTATATTTCCTTATATCATGATAAATGTTTATTATTCATGCTAGAATTGTATTAACCGGAAACTTAGTACATGTGTGAATACATAGACAAACAGAGTGTCCCTAGTATGCCTCTACTTGACTAGCTCGTTAATCAAAGATGGTTAAGTTTCCTGGCCATAGACATGTGTTGTCATTTGATGAATGGGATCACATCATTAGAGAATGATGTGATGGACAAGACCCATCCATTATCTTAGCATAATGATCATTTTGTTTTATTGCTATTGCTTTCTTCATGACTTATACATGTTCCTCTGACTATGAGATTATGCAACTCCCGAATACCGGAGGAACACCTTGTGTGCTATCAAACGTCACAACGTAAATAGGTGATTATAAAGATGCTCTATAGGTGTCTCCGATGGTGTTTGTTGAGTTGGCATAGATCGAGATTAGGATTTGTCACTCCGAGTATGAGAGAGGTATCTTTGGGCCCTCTCGGTAATGCACATCACTATGAGCCTTGCAAGTAATGTGACTAATGAGTTAGTCATGGGATGATGCATTATGGAATGAGTAAAGAGACTTGCCGGCGAGATTGAACTAGGTATGATGATACCGACGATCGAATCTCCGGCAAGTAACATACCGATGACAAAGGGAACAACGTATGTTGTTATGCGGTTTGACCGATAAAGATCTTCGTAGAATATGTAGGAACCAATATGAGCATACAGATTTCGCTATTGGTTATTGACCGAAGATGTGTCTCGGTCATGTCTACATAGTTGTAGAACCCGTAGGGTCTGCACGCTTAATGTTTGATGACGATTTATACTATGAGTTATGTGATTTGATGAACCGAAGTTTGTTCAGAGTCCTGGATGAGATCATGGACATTACGAGGAGTCTCTAAATGGTCGAGAGGTAAAGATTCATATATTGGAAGGTTACATTCGGACACCGGCATGGTTCGGGTCGTTTCGGATAAGTTTCGGAGTACCGGGGGTTACCGGAACCCCCCCCCCCCCCGGGGGGAAGTTCATGGATCTTCATGGGCCTTAGTGGAAAGGAGAGAAGGGCCACAAGGGAGGCTGCGCTCCCACCCCCCATCGCCAATCCGAATTGGACTAGGGAGGGTGGCGGCGCCCCCTCTTTCCTTCTCCCCTCTTCCTCCTTCCCTCTCTCTCCCTCTCTTGGAAAGGAAGGGGACTCCAACTAGGATTGGGAATCCTAGTTGGACTCCACTATGGCGCGCGCCCCCCATGGCCGGCCTCCTCTCCTCCCCCCTTTATATACGTGGGAGGGGGGCACCCCAAAGGCACACCAAGTCTTCTCTTAGCCGTGTGTGGTGCCCCCCTCCACAGTTACACACCTCGGTCATATCGTCGTAGTGCTTAGGCGAAGCCCTGCACCGGTAACTTCATCATCACCATCGCCACGCCGTCGTGCTGACGGAACTCTCCCTCGGCCTCAACTCGAGAGCTCGAGGGACGTCATCGAGATGAAAGTGTGCTGAACACGGAGGTGCCGTATGTTCGATACTTGGATCGGTTGGATCGCGAAGACGTTCGATTACATCAACCGCGTTACTAAACGCTTCCGCTTTCGGTCTACGAGGGTACGTAGACACACTCTCCCGTCTCATTGCTATGCATCTCCTAGATAGATCTTGCGTGATCGTACGTAAATTTTTTGAAATACTGTGTTCCCCAACAGTGGATCCGAGCCAGGTCTATGCGTAGATGTTATATGCACTAGTAGAACACAATGAGTTGTGGGCGATAATAGTCATACTGCTTACCAGCAATGTCTTACTTTGATTCGGCGGTATTGTTGGATGAAGCGGCCCGGACCGACATTACATGACCGTGTTCATGAGACTGGTTCTACCGATGTGCTTCGCACACAGGTGGCTAGCGGGTGTCTGTTTCTCCAAATTTAGTTGAATCGAGTTTGACTATGCTCGGTCCTTGTTGAAGGTTAAAATAGCACACTTGACGAAAAATTGTTGTGGTTTTGATGTGTAGGTAAGAACGGTTCTTGCTAGAAGCCTGTAGCAGCCACGTAAAACTTGCAACAACAAAGTAGAGGATGTCTAACTTGTTTTTGCAGGGCATGTTATGATGTGATATGGTCAAGACGTGATGAGATATAAATTGTTGTATGAGATGATCATGTTTTGTAACAGTTATCGGCAACTGGCAGGAGCCATATGGTTGTCGCTTTATTGTATGAAATGCAATCGCCATGTAATTGCTTTACTTTATCACTAAGCGGTAGCGATGGTCGTAGAAGCAATAGTTGGCGAGACGACAACGATGCTACGATGGAGATCAAGGTGTCAAGCCGGTGACGATGGTGATCATGACGGTGCTTTGGAGATGGAGATCAAAGGCACAAGATGATGATGGCCATATCATATCACTTATTTTGATTGCATGTGATGTTTATCCTTTATGCATCTTATTTTGCTTAGTACGGCGATAGCATTATAAGATGATCCCTCACTAAATTTCAAGGTACAAGTGTTCTCCCTGAGTATGCACTGTTGCTACAGTTCGTCGTGCTGAGACACCACGTGATGATGGGGTGTGATAAGCTCTACGTTCACATACAACGGGTGTAGGCCAGTTTTGCACACGCAGAATACTCGGGTTAAACTTGACGAGCCTAACATATGCAGATATGGCCTCGGAACACTTAGACCGAAAGGTCAAACATGAATCATATAGTAGATATGATCAACATAGTGATGTTCACCATTGAAAGCTACTCCATCTCACGTGATGATTGGACATGGTTTAGTTGATATGGATCACGTGATCATTTAGATGACTAGAGGGATGTCTAAGTGGGAGTTCTTAAGTAATATGATTAATTGAACTTTAATTTATCATGATCTTAGTACCTGATAGTATTTTGCATGTCTATGTTGTTGTAGATCAATGGCCCGTGCTACCGTTCCCTTAAATTTTAATGCGTTCCTAGAGAAAGCTAAGTTGAAAGATGATGGTAGCAACTACACGGATTGGGTCTGTAACTTGAGGATTATCCTCATTGCTGCACAGAATAATTACGTCCTAGAAGCACCGCTAGGTGCAAGACCCGCTGCAGGAGCAACTCCAGATGTTATGAACGTCTAGCAGAGCAAAGCTGATGACTACTCGATAGTTCAGTGTGCCATGCTTTACGGCTTAGAATCGGGACTTTGACGACATTTTGAACATCATGGAGCATATGAGATGTTCCAGGAGTTGAAGTTAATATTTCAAGAAATGCCCAAATTGAGAGATATGAAGTCTCCAATAAGTTCTATAGCTGCAAGATGGAGGAGAATAGTTCTGTCAGTGAACATATACTCAGAATGTCTGGGTACCACAACCACTTGACTCAACTGGGAGTTAATCTTCCTGATGATAGTGTCATCGACAGAGTTCTTCAATCACTGCCACCAAGCTACAAAAGCTTCATGATGAACTATAATATGCACGGGATGGATAAGACAATTCCCGAGCTCTTCGCGATGCTATAGGCTGCGGAGGTAGAAATGAAGAAGGAGCATCAAGTGTTGATGGTTAACAAGACCACTAGTTTCAAGAAGAAGGGCAAAGGGAAGAAGGGGAACTGTGACGCCCCCGATTCAATCGTACATAAATCATACACGCAAATGTGTACGATCAAGATCAGGGACTCACGGGAAGATATCACAACACAAATCTAAAAGTAAATAAGTCATACAAGCATCATAATACAAGCCAGGGGCCTCGAGGGCTCGAATACAAGTGCTCGATCATAGACTAGTCAGCATAAGCAACAATATCTGAGTACAGAGATAAGTTAAACAAGTTGCCATAAGATGGCTAGCACAAACTAGGATACAGATCGAAAGAGGCGCAGGCCTCCTGCCTGGGATCCTCCTAAACTACTCCTGGTCGTCGTCAGCGGCCTGCACGTAGTAGTAGGCACCTCCAGTGTAGTAGGAGTCGTCGTCGACGGTGGCGCCTGGCTCCTGGGCTCCAGCATCTGGTTGCGACAACCAGGAAGAAAGGAAAGGGGAAAAGGGAGGAGAAAACCAACCATGAGTACTCATCCAAAGTACTCGCAAGCAAGGATCTACACTACATATGCATGGGTATCCGTGTAAAGGGGCTATATCGGTGGACTGAACTGTTGAATGCCAGAATAAGAGGGGGATAGCTAGTCCTGTCGAAGACTACGCTTCTGGCAGCCTCCATCTTGCAGCATGCAGAAGAGAGTAGATGGTAAGTTCACCAAGTATCATCGCATAGCATAATCCTACCCGGCGATCCTCCCCTCGTCTCCCTGTGTGAGAGCGATCACCGGGCTATATCTGGCACTTGGAAGGGTGTGTTTTATTAAGTATCTGGTTCTAGTTGTCATAAGGTCAAGGTACAACTCCAAGTCGTCCTGTTACCGAAGATCACAGCTATTCGAATAGATAAACTTCCCTGCAGGGGTGCACCACATAACCCAACACGCTCGATCCCATTTGGCCGGACACACTTTCCTGGGTCATGCCCGGCCTCGGAAGATCAACACGTCGCAGCCCCACCTAGGCACAACAGAGAGGTCAGCACGCCGGTCTAAGTCCTATGGCGCAGGGGTCTGGGCCAATCGCCCATTGCACACCTGCATGTTGCGTGGGCGGCCAGAAGCAGACCTAGCCTAGCAGGCGTTCCAGTCCAATCTGGCGCGCGCCGCTCAGTCACTGACGTCAAGAAGGCTTCGGCTGATACCACGACGTCGAGTATCCATAACTGTTCCCGCGTAGTTGGTTAGTGCGTATAGGCCAGTGGCCAGACTCAGATCAAATACCAAGATCTTGTTAAGCGTGTTGATTGAAGTATCCGCGAACGCCGATCAGGGCCAGGCCCACCTCTCTCCTAGGTGGTCTCAACCTGCCCCGTCGCTCGGCCACAAAGTAACAGTCGGGGGCCGTCGGGAACCCAGGCCCACCTCTACCGGGATGGAGCCACCTGCCCCTTCAGCCCCCATCTCCGAACAGTATCATAAGTAATGTAAGAGTATAAAGTATATATCATATGCCCGTGATCACCTCCCGAAGTGATCACGGCCCAGTAGTATAGCATGGCAGACGGACAAGAGTGTAGGCCACTGATGGAATACTAGCATCATATACTAACCATTTAGGATTGCAGGTAAGGGTAAGAACTGTAGCAGCAATGAAAGGCTATGCAGCAGAATATGATTAACCGAAAGCAGTAACATGCTACACTACTCTAATGCAAGCAGTAGAGAGAAGGAATAGGCGATATCTGGTGATCGGGGGGGGGCTTGCTTGGTTTCCCTGGCAAGAAGGAGGGTCGTTAACACCGTAGTCGATCAGGGTACCAGCAGCAGCGTCAGTCTCGTAGTCTACCGGAGAGAAGAGGGATAAGAAACAATGAATACAATGCAAACAGATGCATATCGATGCATGACATAACAAGTAGCGGTGCTAGGTGTGCCCTAACGCATTAGGAGGTGATACGGGCGAAGGGGAGAAACATCCGGGAAAGTATCCCCGGTGTTTCGCATTTTCGGACAGATGAACCTGAGGGGAAAAGTTGTGTGTTCGCTATGCTAGGGATGTGTGGCGGACAAACGGGTTGCGTATCCGGATTCGTCTCGTCGTTCTGAGCAACTTTCATGTAGAAAGCTTTTTCATCTGAGCTACGGTTTATTTATATGAATTTACAAAGATTTAAACATTTTCTGAAATTATAGATTTACTTTAATACGAAAATCATTTTAATATCTAAATGCTATGGGTACCACAAAGTGTACCCACACTTTTGCACGTGAGGCTGGCAGTGGGCCCAGAGTCAAAGTTAATGGCTGACTGTGTGAGCCTTATCCAAATGAACAGTACACTGGGGCCCCACATGTCATTGGGTGGTATACTAATCAGAGTTGAATATAAACTAGGGACTAATTAAGTGCGGTGGGACCCAATGTCAGTGGCTATTTTAGGGGTAATTAGCACCTAATTAGTTTAACAAATTAACTGGGGTGGGGCCGTTTGGAAGTGACAGTGGGGGAAAGTTAGCGCTAAACTAACTGGGGTTATCCCCTCCAAGTCAACAGAGGGGGCCGGCTGGGCTCGCGCCGGCACAAGGCGCGGGCGGCCTCGCCCAATAGAGACCGGGGGCGGGGAGCAGGGGGAGGCCCCGGGCGGCGGCGGCCCTGGCGGGCGCGGACAGGC
>NC_057796.1:378848177-378851463 GCF_018294505.1 Triticum aestivum
GGGAGCGGGATCCGGATGCGGCGACGACGAGTGCGCGACGCGCTAGGGGACCTAACCCAACGGGAAAGAGGAGGAGAAGGAGCGAAGGCTCACAGGGGATGCAGAGGAGGGTCGAAGAGGTCGGAGCTGGTCGGGGATGCGTAGATCGACGACGAGGCAGGAGCAATGGCCGATGTAGGGGATCGACTATCACGACGGCGTGAGGGCTTTCTGGCTCCGAACCGGCCTCGAGACCGATGTAGAAGACAACGACAGTCTTCCTAGACAGGCTTGTGCGGTGAGGGGAGGACCCATGGTGCGTCAACGGCGATGGCGCAGCGACGAGCACGCCCGGGCAAGCAATACATAGGGGTAAGAGGGCAAGTGAGGGGGATTGGGCGTGCTAGGGTTTGGCAGCGGAGGGAGGAGGCATTGAGGGTGGCCTTATCCACCGGGGAAAGCCGCGGGATGACCGGCACGTGGCAATCCCGGCCATGGATGCGCCATGCCCGTCCACGGAGTCTCTGGTGAACAGAGGGAAGAAGAAGGCATAGGGATGGGCTAGGCCTGCACTGTAGCAAGTGGGCTAGAGTGTACAGTGAGACTTTTAGTTTTACACCTTTTCTTTTCTTTTTACTAGTATTTTTCTATTTACTTTTCTATTTGTTTGTTTTTCTTTTCTTTTATTCTGTTTTATCTTTGTTTACTAGTATAGACTTAGCCTCTAATATAGTTTTTCAATTTAGTCCACTGTCACAAAAAGTATAGTCCTCAAATAATTTAGTTTGATATTTTTTTAATTAGTAAAGGCATTTAATTAATTAGTTTTTCTACTATTTAAATCATTTTAGTGCATTTAAGCATTTCATAAATGTTTGGTTTCCCCTCCATAATTGCTTACAATTTATTTGGTCCACTCCGAACATTTTAGTTTTAATATTTGAAAACTTTTATTATTTGCTTGAGTTTAAATTTGAATTTGAACCGGTTTTGAACTAACGTGAGATTAGCAACAGTAATAGAAGTGACGTGGCATAATTAGCAGTGGGTTGCTGTAGCTTAATTATCCGGGCGTCACAGGAACTTCAAGAACAACGACAAGCAAGTTGTTGCTCAAGTGAAGAAGCCCAAGTCTAGACCTAAGCCTGAGAGTGAGTGGTTATACTGCAAAGGGACTGTTCACTTGAAGCGGAACTGCCCCAAGTATTTGGCGGATAAGAAGGATGGCAAAGTGAAAGGTATATTTGATATACATTTTATTGATGTGCACCTTACTAATGCTCGTAGTAGCCCCTTGGTATTTGATACTGGTTCTGTTGCTCATATTTGCAACTCGAAACAGGGGCTACGGATTAAGCGAAGATTGGCTAAGGATGAGGTGACAATACGCGTGGAAAATGGTTCCAAAGTCGATGTGATCACGGTCGGCACGGTACCTCTACATCTACCTTCGGGATTAGTTTTAGACCTGAATAATTGTTATTTGGTGCCAGCGTTAAGCATGAACATTATATCTGGATCTTGTTTGATGCGAGACGGTTATTCATTTAAATCAGAGAATAATGGTTGTTCTATTTATAAGAGTAATATCTTTTATTATCATGCACCCTTGATGAGTGGTCCATTTTTGTTGAATCTAGATAGTAGTGATACACATATTTATAATATTGAAGCCAAAAGATGCAAGGTTAATAATGATAGTGCAACTTATTTGTGGCATTGCCGTTTAGATCATATTGGTGTAAAGCGCATGAAGAAACTCCATGCTGATGGGCTTTTGGAATCACTTGATTATGAATCACTTGATGCTTGCGAACCATGCCTCATGGGCAAGATGACTAAGACTCCATTCTCCGGAACAATGGAGCGAGCAACTGACTTATTGGAAATAATGCATACTGATGTATGCGGTCCGATGAGTGTGGAGGCTCGCGGCGGGTATCATTATTTTCTGACCTTCACAGATGATTTGAGCAGATATGAGTATATCTACTTGATGAAACATAAGTCTGAAACATTTGGAAAGTTCAAAGAATTTCAAAGTGAAGTGGAAAATCATCGTAACAAGAAAATAAAGTTTCTGTGAGCAGATCGTGGAGGTGAATATTTGAGTTATGAGTTTGATCTTCATTAGAAACAATGTGGAATAGTTTCGCAACTCACGCCACCTGGAGCACCACAGCGTAATGGTGTGTCCGAACGTCGTAATCGTACTTTATTAGATATGGTGCGATCTATGATGTCTCTTACTGATTTACCGCTATCGTTTTGGGATTATGCTTTAGAGACGGCTGCATTCACGTTAAATAGGGCACCACCTAAATCCGTTGAGACAACACCATATGAACTGTGGTTTGGGAAGAAACCCAAGCTGTCGTTTCTTAAAGTTTGGGGCTGCGATGCTTATGTGGAAAAGCTTCAACCTGATAAGCTCGAACCCAAACCGGAGAAATGTGTCTTCATAGGATACCCAAAGGACACAGTTGGGTACACCTTCTATCACATATCCGAAGGCATGATATTCGTTGCTAAGAATGGATCCTTTCTAGAGAAAGAGTTTCTCTCGAAATAAGTGAGTGGGAGGAAAGTAGAATTTGATGAGGTAATGTTACCTGCTCCCGAATTGGAAAGTAGTACATCACAGAAATCAGTTCCAGTGATTCCTACACCAATAAGTGAGGAAGCTAATGATGATGATCATGAAACTTCGGATCAAGTTACTACCGAACCTCGTAGGTCAACCAGAGTAAGATCCGCACCAGAGTGGTACGGTAATCCTGTTCTGGAAGTCATGTTACTTGACCCTGACGAACCTACGAACTATGATGAAGCGATGATGAGCCCAGATTCCACGAAATGGCTTGATGTAACACCCTGAGAATCATGCTAAAGTAACCCCCTGTGATTAAGCTAATCATGTTGCTAAACAGGGCTTGATCACATTTGAACCACACCCTTGTCAAACTCCTAGTTCAAATTTCAAACATAATTAAAGTGGAAAATAAAAGTTTTCAAAAATTCAAACAGAAATGTTCAGTGGGTGCCAAATATTACACCGGTAATTATGGTGGAGAAAACACATTTTTATAAAATATCTAAATACTTTTAAATGAAATAAACAGAAAAGGAAATAAACAAATAAAAGAAAAGGCAAAACAAAACAGAAAACAGAACAAAAAAAAAGAGAGAACAAAAGCCCCCGCCCCCCACTGGACCTGGCCCAACTGGGCCACCCCAGGCCCAGCCGGCCGGCCCAAACCCCCCTCACCTTATCCCCTGCCCCCCCCGACAGCCTCACCACTCGCTC
>NC_057796.1:378852440-378857391 GCF_018294505.1 Triticum aestivum
AGTTAATTAATCCTGTTTAATTTAATTAAATAATAATTAATTAGTTAAACCCTAATTAATCTAAATAGTGAATGACAGGTGGGTCCCACTGGACCCACATGTCAGTTTGACTTAGTCAACCCCTGTTGACTGCTGATGTCAGCATGACATCATGCTGATGTCATTAATCCAAATTTCGAATTAAATTAAATAATTAATTAAATTCCAGAAATTAATAAAACCTTTAGAAAATCATATCTTTTAATCCGTAACTCGGATTAAAATGTTTTCTATATGAAAGTTGCTCAGAACGACGAGACGAATCCGAATACGCAGTCCGTTCGTCCACCACACCTCCCTAACCTATCGAACTAGCAAATTTCCCCCTCCGGTCCGTCTGTCCGAAAACGCGAAACATCGGGAATACCTCCCGGATGTTCCCCCCCTTCACCGGTACCACCTACTGTCGCGTTAGGACACCCCTAGCACCGCTCATTGACATGTCACGCATCGTCATGCTTATGTTTGCTTTGTATTTACTGTTTCTTCCCCCTCTTCTCTCCGGTAGACTACGAGACCGACACTGCTGCTGCCCAGTTCGACTACGGAGTCGACGACCCCTCCTACTTGCCAGAGCAACCAGGCAAGCCCCCCCCCTTTGATCACCAGATATCGCCTACTCTACTCTCTACTACTTGCATTAGAGTAGTGAAGCATGTTACTGCTTTCGATTAATCCTATTCTGTTGCATAGCCTGTCATTGTTGCTACAGTTGTTCCCCTTACCTGCTATCCTACTGCTTAGTCTAGGATGCTAGATTTCCATCAGTGGCCCTACATTCTTGTCCGTCTGCTGTGCTATACTATCGGGCTGTGATCACCTGGGCGGTGAACATGGGCATATACTTATATACTATATACATGACACATGTGATGATTAAAGTCGGGTCGGCTCGTAGGAGTACCCGCAAGTGGATCTTTGTGGCGGAGCGACAGGGCAGGTTGAGACCGCCTAGGTGAGAGGTGGGCCTGGCCCTGGTCGGCGTTCGCGGATACTTAACACGCTTAACGAGATCTTGGTATTTGATCTGAGTCTGGCATTTGGTCTATACGCACTAACCATCTACGTGGGAGTAGTTATGGGTATCCCGACGTCCTGGTATCAGCCGAAGCCTTCTTGACGTTAGCGACTGAGTGGCACGCGCCGGATTGGACTGGAACGCCACTAGGCTAGGTCTGTTTCCGGCCACGTACGCAACGTGCAGGTGTGCATAGGGCGATGGGCCCAGACCCCTGCGCGCATAGGGTTAGACCGGCGTGCTGACCTCTCTGTTGTGCTTAGGTGGGGCTGCGACGTGTTGATCTTACGAGGCCGGGCATGACCCAGGAAAGTGTGTCCGGCCAATTGGGATCGAGCGTGTTGGGTTATGTGGTGCACCCCTGCAGGGAAGTTTATCTATTCGAATAGCCGTGTCCCTCGGTAAAAGGACGACCCGGAGTTGTGCCTTGACCTTATGACAACTAGAACTGGATACTGAATAAAATACACCCTTCCAAGTGCCAGATACAACCCGGTGATCGCTCTCTAACAGGGCGACGAGGAGGGGATTGCCGGGTAGGATTATGCTATGCGATGCTACTTGGAGGACTTCAATCTACTCTCTTCTACCTGCTGCAAGATGGAGATGACCAGAAGCGTAGTCTTCGACAGGACTAGCTATCCCCCTTTTATTCTGGCATTCTGCAGTTCAGTCCACTTATATGCCCCTTTACACATATACCCATGCATATGTAGTGTAGCTCCTTGCTTGCGAGTACTTTGGATGAGTACTCACGGTTGCTTCTTTCCCTCTTTCCCCCCTTTTCTTTTCTATCTGGTTGTCACAACCAGATGTTGGAGTCCAGGAGCCAGACGCCACCGTCGACGACGACACCTACGACACTGGAGGTGCCTACTACTACGTGCAGCCCGCTGACGACGATCAGGAGTAGTTAGGAGGATCCCAGGCAGGAGGCCTGCGCCTCGTTCGATCTGTATCCCTGTTTGTGCTAGCCTTCTTAAGGCAAACTTGTTTAACTTATGTCTGTACTCAGATATCGTTGCTTCCGCTGACTCGTCTGTGATCGAGCACTTGTATTCGAGCCCTCGAGGCCCCTGGCTTGTATTATGATGCTTGTATGACTTATTTATGTTTTAGAGTTGTGTTGTGATATCTTCCTGTGAGTCCCTGATCTTGGTCGTACACATTTGCGTGCATGATTAGTGTACGGTCAAATCGGGGGCGTCACAAGTTGGTATCAGAGCCGACTGCCTATAGGAACCCCCCCTTCCACACTCCTTGGCCGAAGTCGAGTCTAGTCATTGCAAAACTTTTACTAACATGGCTGTGCGGCTTACGGGCCCACGTCGCCATTGGGTGGTACTAGGATCTTTTACTCCTCGACCTTTACTCTGGGACTCTGAACTCTCTTCTACTCGGGTTAAACGAATTTACTAACTCTAACACTAGGATCCCGTGACCGTGTTCACCCCAAAGTTGGATAAGCCATAGTTGTTTCTTAGAATAGTATTTTGAACAATTCACACACTGTCATTTGACTCCTTTGAAACGTCTTTGCTTTCAGATGGAATCCACGAGGCAGGTCGTTCGCCACACGACGGCCATTGGTGCCTCGGGATCACCTGCGGTGCTAGCTGAGATGATGACCTATCTGGGTTATCGCTGGCACCCTGAGTTCACCGTCTACGAGGAGTACCAGGACTTTAACCAGGAGCAGTACCGTGCCATCGTCCACCTCTACTCTCGGGAGTACGACTCCACTACTGTGCTGCACACCGCACATGGTGTTGGTGTGACCATCGATATGGCTGTCCACGATGCTGCCTATGCTGCTCTGACACGTCTTCGTGGAGAGTATCAGGAGTTGGACACCTCCCCTTTCAGGCACATTGCTATCGCCTCTAATGTTGGTGCGGAGGGATACTATACCGCTGCCTACTCCACTGTCACCCGGGAGCCCTTCTACCATCAGCACCTGGTTCTGCATGCTGATGGGCTGGATCGAGCTAACCGAGCTCTTCGCCACGAGATGTACACCACCCGTCAGCACCTTTACCGTGCTCTGACGCTGCTGCACCCCTTTGTCCGATCTGGACAGGTACCGCGTGCTGCGATCTACCCAGCCAGGACCGTGATGCCCCACGGTGTTGGTTGGCCAGAGGTGGGAGGCTACTCTCCCGCACTTGGTCCTTTTCTGCCACCTGAGCACCGGGCTCTACACCTGAGTATCCGTGGCCCCCAGTCTGCTGACGTGGAGGATTATCCGTTACCTCACTACCAGCTGTCGGGCTACGATTACCTCCACAGTACCTCTTGGGACTGATGTAGGCTTGCTTGTAGTATTAGTTGCAGTCGCCGCGAGCCTGTGTGCCGCCTATGATGTTTTAGTCTATGTACTGAACTCTATGAACTGAACTCTATGCATGGCCCCTTTTGTAAGTTATGCCGACTACTATGTAGTAGCTATCGTGCTCCTTTCAATTATGCATGTTTCATCATGAATGATTCTTGTCATTGCCAATTTTCTCAATGCTGAACTACCCCTGTTATATATTAGCAGGATGGTTAGACCAGGTGGTCGTGGTCGTGGTGGCGATGCCCCACCACCACCTGAGTACATGGCTGGTATGATCCAACAGTTTGAACTGAACCGCCAATTCATGGAAAATATGATGGCTCAGTTTCCTCGCCCCAATATGAACCAACAGCCAGCTCAAGTGACTCTTCAAGATTTCATACGCCTCAACCCAACCATCTACCGCAGCTCAACTCAGCCTCTGGATGCTGATGACTGGCTCCGTGACATCACCTATGAGATGGAGTCTACTGATGTAGCCCCTGCCAGCTATGTCAATTTTGCTTCCTTCTTCTTGAAGGGACCCGCAGCTCAATGGTGGGACAGCCACAGGCGCACTCTGCCAGCTGGAACAATCATCACCTGGCCAGACTTCCAAGCTGTTTTCCGTGCCCGCTTCATTCCTCAGGGAGTCATGGACCGGAAGAAGCGTGAGTTCCGCAACCTCACCCAAGGCAACAAATCTGTCGAAGCTTATCAGCGGGAGTTTCTGGACTTGTCCCGCTATGCTGAAGAAGACATTGCAACTGATGCACGCAGACAGGAGAAGTTCCGTGATGGACTACAAGCTGACATCAAGCTCGCACTTCTAGTGCATGACTTCGCCGATTTCGCCACCTTGGTGAACAAGGCCATCAATGTTGAAACTGGTCTGCAGGAATACCAGAGCTCACACAGGCGCAACCGTGACACGGGCTCATCTTCGGGCCCGCCCTCACAGAAGCGTAAGATATGGATCCCGAACAGCATGTATCGTCCAAATGCTTCTGCCCCAAAGCAGACCTATGCTGCCCCTCGTCTGCCTACACCACCGTCCAGGCAGTCAAGACTTCCAGCTCCACCATCCCAAGCTCCTGCTCCCACTCCGAATAATGGCTTGTGCTTCAGGTGTGGTCAACCAGGGCACCGTGCTAAAGAATGCAACCAGAACCAGAATCAACTGGCCCTTCCAGCAACTGGCCGTGGTAACAATCAGCCCCGCAACAACAATGCTAAGTCTTATGGTCGTGCTCATGCCAACCACGTTGATCTCAACGAAGCTCAAGACCAGCCTGCTACTGTGATGGGTACACTCCTCGTAAATTCAGTACCAGCATCCGTTTTATTTGATACAGGTGCATCGCATTCATTCATGTCAGAAGATTTTGCATACAAGCACGACGTTAAATGCGAGGAGATGAACACCTCTGTATTGGTCAAAACCCCCGTGGGACAGTGTCAAACCTCCTTGGTTGGCATCGATGTCCCCGTGGAAATCGAAGGGCTGGAATTCTATGCCTCTCCCATTATCCTGAAGACGTCTAACATCGACCTCATCTTGGGTATGGATTGGTTGA